>NC_044262.1:6475000-6487500 GCF_003957555.1 Calypte anna | reverse complement strand
GAGGGAACTTTTTTGAAATGTGCAATTTTTTTAGTTCCTGTGGACCTCCAAACAAAAAGTGATGCAATGCCAGCCGTGCAAGGATGCTTACCACCAGTCAGCTTGCATTCTTACTATAACTGTGGCAGATTCAGTGAATTTTCATATTTAAGGTATCTGTTATGTTGCAGTGATAAAATTGTTGTCATTTGTCTCGTGTGCATCTAATGATGGAATTAAGCAAAAGAACAAGAGCTTGTGTTCCTGGTGCTGTTGCATCTCTCTCTTCCCAGCACTAACATTAATTGATTAAAAAATACCGTGCCAGGAAAAGCCTGTGTGCTAGTTTTAAAATCTGGTCCTGAAGCCTTTCGATACCCGGAAAGGCTGTTTGGAAAGCAATGGTGCAATCCTCTGCACCGAATTTGCACTAGAGATGTAAAGAAAAAAAACCAACCTAAATGTGCCAGGGTGCCGGGAGGATGAAATGTAAACAGGCTGTGGGGATGTGGCAGGGTGTTTTTGTAGTGCGAGGCAGCAGCGAATGGCAACCTGCCAATGCTAGGTGCAAGCTCTTGTTACAGAGAAGGGTTGCGCCTGTTCTCATTTCTTCTTGAAATGGCTTAATTGGTGTCAGCACCCCAGGGATAAAGGCCTCTAACACTGAAATCCACACGATTCACCCTGTCTCTGCTCAGTGTAGGGAAACTGGTAACAACTGGTGGTGAATGAGGAGTGAACGGTGCTGTAACAATACTCGATGATGTTTGGGATGACAGAAATTAATACGCACTTGCTTGAAGAAAGCAATGATTAATGGCAGTGAGCAAGGGAATGCTGTCCCTCCTTTAACTCCACTTTGATGGGGATTGAAAAGCAAAAGGCTGTTTTCATTCTCTCTCGAAAGCAGAGGTCACCCAGAGTACATTACAGCAATTTTTCCTCTCTGTTTTTTATTTCATAAATATTATGATAAGCATAGATTAGATAGATTTTTTTTTTTCACGGGGGCTTAGAAGGATATTTTATGTCTGTTTGCTGTTTGTGCTTAACAAAAAAATCTTATTTCTTCTGTTTACATGTTAGGTCCTTTTATTTTGCAGTGGAATAATTAGTGTAATTAAGAATTTTTAAAGCTCACCGTAATGGTAGTTTTTCTTAGGTTTTTACCAATGGAATTTTATGGTCTTCATTCCCAAAGTGCTGACAGGTCAGAATGAGGCAAGGAGTGTTGCCAAGAAAAGAAAAAAAGGTTACAAATCTAAGATACCTCATTGAATTCTTGAGGTAAATATATTTTGCAAGACCCTCACACTTGTCAGTGGCTTCCTAAGCTATTTGATAAAGAATCTTTATTCTACAAGAAGACTGAAATAACACAACAGCGCTTTGGATAATGAATTCTTCATCTAAGCAGAACTTAAAAACAAAGTACAATGTTGGCATTTTTTTTCTTTGAGTGAGAAGGCTGATACATCTTTTGGATCCGACAGGAAGACATAAATTAATAGAGTTCTGGAGATCAGTTTCTCATTAATAATCCATTTTGTCATGGTTCTTGGCATTGTCAGCCTAGTAGCTGGTTCATATTTTGCTAAAGGATAAAAGCACATGATGTCTTAAGGCATAACATAAGGAGATGGAGTTTATAATCTTTTGGGAAAACTATCTCTGAAAAAATAATTGTTTTTCAGGAAATAAATGTCAATTTTGAGTTTTGTGCATTTTTTATTTTCAGGCAGGTTTTTTAATGTGTACAGTTGCAAAAATAGGAGCTTGAGTTGGAAGAGGTTTTTTCCAACAGCCATTTCTTTGCCTTTGTCCTCTCCTCTCTTTTGGTGTTTCACTTTTTAGAAATTGCAATGGATCCCAGACCTTTCATACTGCCTTTTTAGACTCTCTGGCAGATTGTGTCCAGTTTAAAATGTATAACTTAAAAAAAATTATGGTTCTTCTTTTGAATGAGTAAACATAAAACCTTTGTTACATTCTCACTTTCCCAGAAACATGCGACATACTTGACAGAGCAGTGCATATTTCCCCGGTATTTTCAAAATGGAAGAGGTAGATTTTTCATGAGTGTGATGACATAAATTTGAGTAATTTACCCTTTTAAAGTCTTAAATTTGGTATTTTATATATCTTAAGTCAGTGACAGCCAGGCAAACAGTATAAGCACTTAAAAAGTGTTCAGCTTGTGCTGTCATCCCAAGTAAGGAAGAATGGAGATCTGATTTAGTTGCTTGCCCTTTATTTTATATACTGAAGAGTGACATAATGCAGAACTCTTCAGGAACTTGTGGTGCATTTGGGAAGGATAAAGGGGAGGAAAAAAAGCTGACTCTAGCCCAGATAGCTTAGTTGTAAGGTTTAACTGGGCTCAAACATTTATAATTTAATCAAAGGTAAATGGTCTACTAAAAAAGGCATAGAGGGAGTGAAGGAGATACTCTGGGCAGAGGGCTGGAGAGAGATAGTTGTAGATAGGGACAAGAGAGTACCCCTGGTGACACTCCAGCGGGGCCACAGCCAGCATGGGATGTATGGGGGGCAGTGTCCCTGGTGTGGTGCAGGTGAGAGACACATGCCAGGGTCCCATGTGACTTACAAATAAAAATATCACTTCATCTTGATGATCTTTTGACCTCCACAAGCTTCATGTTAAGGAATGAGCTGAAGAGGTGAATTTGTTGGTGTGTCTTCCCTGCAGTGTGGTGGGTGGGTGGGGTGGAGGTGCCCTCTGTCCTGGGCGAGAGCTGTCTGGGGCAGGCAGCAGCATTTGACACTTGCCATGGCTTGAAGCACAGTGTTTACTTCATCATCAGGAATATCTAACCGTTTACAGCTTGCTTTTTTGTCTGAGAACAGGGAAGGTTTGAATTATGAAGATTTAGAACATGCTTCCTTACACGGAGTTGTAAAGGACATTTGTCTCAGCACATTGTAGTGAAATTTTAAAGAGCAGGTTTTGACAGGAGACATTTTGCTGACACAGAATATTTTGTTCACTTCTGACTCTCAAATAAGTGCTACTTCTGTCATAATGATTGATTTATATTCGGTTTAGACCATACATTTTACATCCTTGCTTTTAGTGCTTATGGCTACGCAGCTTCAGGATGGAACAGTTTTAGAACTGTTATGACCATGGTATCACATTTCACATTCTACTAATAAAAAAGAGTGGTTGTAACAGGTTGTGGGTATTTTGTGGTATGGTATATTTAAAATAAAATGCTAATTTATATTTAGTCTTGGGAAAATAAAATTTTAGAATGAAGATTTCTATTAAAAAATTGGTAGAGCTGTAATTTAAACTGTTCCTAATAAGAGAGCTTCCTAAGGCACAGTGACCTGCAGAATTCTCTTTCTGGAGCTCTTTTTACAGATGCTATTAAATTAAGTGCTGAGCATCTCTCCCATTCCCAGTGGTATGTTGAGAGCTACTGGGCTCCTCCTGGGTCTGGATCTGGCCTTTGTCACCACTGGAATCCTCAGCCTGGGCTGGCCATTGCTCTGCCTTTACATGAACCCAGTTTCTTCCCCTCATATGCCAGACGAGTCAGCACATTCCTGTATATAAATACTTCAGGAAATAAAGGACCAAAGACTTTGCCATAAGATTTGTTGGAAATATATTCTCCAGACAGCAGAATGATTCTCATTACAGCAGCATCATGGTCTGAGGCTCATGCACGTCTTGTTATGGAATTACAGTATTTTTCCATCTTTAAAAAATACACCTTAGAACATATCTCTGAGCACGGATATGAAGGAAAATTACTTTGGTTGGAGAGGGCTGATTCTCTGAGCCCTTCTTTGGCCATGTGAGATGATTCTGTGTCCTCTGAGCTGGTGAGAAACAGTATGGAAAGGGTCAAATTTGTCTGCCTTTGGCTTTGCTGTGCATATGGATATATTGAGATGTTTAGTTCTTAGAGAATGAAGAAACTAATATTTGAGCAAGGCTTCAGGAAGAAAGGGCTTCCAAGATGTTACAGATTTGGGAAATATCTGACAATGTTAGCAACATCAGCTACTGACAAAAAAACCCTCTCTAGAAAATCTTTCACAGTTGTGCCTAGAAAAGCAGCTTCGATGGAACATTTTCATAAACTATCATCAGTTATGCAGCAGCAGCTTCACAAATCAGAAATGATATCTTCAGGCACTGCTGTCAAGTGTTATTCAAATAATACCAGCCTCACATTTGAATAACAGCAGACATTTTGAATTAATTAATCAGATGAGATAGTCTAGGCCTTTTCTCATTAGTCTCTGGGTCAGGCATGGGAAGATATATGCGTTGGTGATGATATACTTGTCTTTAATCGTGATTTATGAAGATTTAGGATTGTGTGTGATTTGTCAAAGGTTCTGGGAAAAGGCTGGTGCATATTTCATTACCTAATCTGAGATTGATTTCATGATGCTGAGAGATATAACCCTATTGTTCGGGGATGTGGGAAGTGCAGGTAGACATGGCATCCCAGGGTTTTACTGGCTTATCTTTGCGACTGTCAAACAATGCTGTAAACTTTTACTGCCAGCAGTTAACAATTCCTGCTTTAATTATAGGCAAATTCTTCATTCTGTCTAAAGGGGAAGCTTCAGTAGTTATTTAGTTAAAAAGCATAACAGACCTTATAACTATGACCCAGTGTAAATCATGGACAAAGTTGGCAGATTTCATGGCTTGGTCATGGTGAAAATATAAAATTTCATGGTTTGTCACAAATTAATAGAAAAATCCTATTAAAACTATGCAAATAACAGAACAACAAGTTAGATGGAGATCCTTACATGGCACCTTCCTGCTCACAGGATTTATTTTAGGTTGAAATCGCTGCTTATGCTTTTCTTAGCTGCACTGTTTTCTATTCAGTTCAATTAGTACTTGTTGTTTGGTTTGGACTGAATAATTATCGTGCAATTGTTTTGAAGCATTATTTACATAAGAAAGCATGTGTTACATTGCTTCTGCAGTGAAAGGAGCCTTGAAAATGAAATATTTGAATACAAATTGTGTATTTTTTTTTAAATCATACAAATTGCTGTATCTAATAATTCATCAGCAATCAGGACTGTCTGTACTGAAGCGAGGTCTGGCAGTGCTGCACGTTCCTTCTCCAGAGCAGAAGACCCCCTGGCTGCCCTGTAGCCTGCAGGGTTCATACTCTCTTCTCTTCTGCTGTTTTGATTGTGTACAGAATTTCGATCAGTGATATGGGAATTTAGATCTAGGCCAAGGTACTCCAAACATACCGAGCTCTTCCACTTGATCCTCTTCTAGAGGGAGCAGTTTGTTGCTGAAGTGGCCAATTTAAGAAGAAAATGGCAGTTCAGTTTTTCTACACTGGAATAATAATTAAAAAAAAAGAATCAGAATCAAAGCCTCAGAATAAGGACTTTTAAGACCTACATGACAACAATGATTGTTACTAGCAGTCAATAAAAGCTTTGTATCTTAAATAGACTAGAAAATAAAATAAAACAAATATTTTCATATGAGAATTTCCTTTACTAATGTAAAGTCTAGATACATTTTTAGGGGAAGGGTGCAGTGATTCAAATAATCACAGGATTCTGAAATCTGGGCCTTTATGGCAGACAGGATGATGAATTTTGGAAAAAAGGAGCAGTGACACAATGTGAGAAATAAGTTCATGAGGCCCATTAAAAAGAAATACATCTATGAGCATTGTTTGTATCAAGTTTCACAATTACCTGTTGTCAGGTCATCTGGATGTAGGACTTCATCTGCACTCTAACCAACTCCTGTGGACACGTAGTAAATAAAAGAACAGCTAATGACAGTGTAGATGGTAATTTATTTTTTTCCCCATCACAGATAGTCATAAAATATAAAAGGAAAAAAGCCTTGATTTGGATTATTGATTAGTGTTTTGCTAATAAGAAATTAAATGTATCAACCACTGCCATGCTGTAGCATTCTCCTGAGTTGGTTGGCAGCTCCAGCCAGTGCCCTGAGGCTGGGCCTATGCTGTCAGATGGGAGCCTCTGGAGAAGGGTGCTTAACCCTATTAGTCAGGTCAGTTCTCTCTTTTTGTGTAAGGTCAACAAAATGGAATTGTTTTCATAAGTCAGCTTTCACAACTTTCATTTTAAACGTAAGCAAATCGCATCAACTCCAAACCATAAGACACACGGATTCTGAAGATGAGAACCTCTGTGAAGTGACCTCCTTCTGTAGTTATCAATATTATACATAAACTCCTGTGAATATTTTTAAGAGAAGTTACATAGAAGTTACATAGCTTCATTAAGAGAAATTACGTAGTTCCTATGGGTCTGGTTTAGGAAATTCCTGGAGTTTTCCAGTGTTGCCAGTCAGTGCAAAGCTTTTACATGTAGGGGCTACTAAATACTGAGACCGTGGTTTGTATGGCCTCGGGTAAGCTGATAGTGGTTCTCTGCCTGACTGCTCACTCTGCTCACGGTGCTTTTCTACACTTCAGAGTGCAGAGTGCAGTGCAGTTTCAGTACAAACATACACTTCTCTATATTAAGCATGTGCATTAATATATTATTATTACTTGGACTAATAACAAATAGTAGTCAGTCAGTGAGATAAAAAAGGACAGAGTTCAATAGTAATTCTCAGACAGCTTAGCAATTACCCAGACAGCTTGCAGTCAGAAAAGCTGTTCAGATCTGGGATTATGAACTACACTGATGGCAGCTCTGCTGGGTGGAGTTTTGAAAGACTGAGTATGTTTGCAAGTAACTGCAAGACTTGTTTCCAGAACTCCTGACAAACTTCTCTTTTACAAGCCAGAACCACCAACTGTGAAAACCTCTTCCAAAAACCAATAGGCTGATTTCTAGAACTAGTCAAAATTATTTTTAAGTATTTATTTTCTGCATGATAAAAATACCTGTGCTTGCAAGCATCTTGCAGACTTTCCATCCTTCCTCCCTAGTGACATGAATCCCAAATTTCTTTTGTTTCTGTAAGAATCGTCAACATCAAAGAAAATGTGAGGCAAGGCAGATTTTGTGGCTTTATTACTACGTATTAAATTATCAATTAATTAGTTAACATTTATTTATTACTAAATTAATAATTATGAGATTATTATTAAAATTAGTGTGTCTTCTTCCTTTATGAGTCACTGTGGCTTCTTTTCTCATTATTTTGGGTAGTTTTATCAATTCCTGTTTATTTTTTTCCATAGCTTGCACTCACCTCGCTGGCAGAGCTGTGCTGGGATCCGGCCCACACCAGCACAAGGTCAAGCGAATGTTACAGTCCTGTCTGAACCTGGAGGCATCATCCCAAAGGTTCTCTAGGAGCAGGTCAGGGAACCGGTGTTAGCCCTTTACCAGCTCCTGATGTAGGGGGACGCAGGGTCCCCATCCCCAGGGTTTTTGGGGGAGCCATTGACTGCTTGTGCTCCATGGCACCAGCCCCGGAGAAGAGAAAGTTCAGATGCAAACTTTGGTTTTGAAGCACGTGTGTGAAAAAGGGGTGTTGTTGAATTTTTTTTGGGTTGGTACATGATTTTTTATGGGGCACATTAAATTCTGTACCTCCAGGGAGTGTTACAGCCACCTCATCACTCAGCACCGGAGGGGAGCACGAGCTCTGAAGCAGGCAGGCAGCTGGTAAGGGATTTCCATCGCTGCAGCCTCTCATGCCAATAGGATTGTGATTTGGGAATATAACAAGGCTTTGGGGGCTAAAGTTAATAAATAACTGCTGTATTCCCTTTTCCATTTTATTCTCTATGCCTAGCCCCTATGCCTCCTCAGCCCAAGCAATTATCATTCCCTGGGCTGAGGTATTTGACATAAGCCCATATATTCTTTAAGCAAGAAGCCTTCAGCACAGATTTTGCTTCAAAAAGACTGTTGAAGGGAAAAAAGGTCATTTAGATGGTTGAGTGTCTGTACTTGGATGCTGCTGGTAAGTGCTGTATTTGCAGTCTGAGTTTTTTATCCCCTGGACTGGGGGAGCCAGGTACCTGGTCTGTATTTTAGGTCACATCCTTCTGGCTGGTGCAGACAATGGTTTTCTGTCTACGGGGCTGACCCTGTCCACATCCAGGGTGTTTGTTGTAGGGATGGGGCTGACAGAATATTCTGGGAATGAGTTCAGATTCTTTAGTTAAAATCATGGTTAAAAGATCAAGTAATTTTCAGTCTTTCCTGTCGTACCCAGTCCTGACTAATGTAACAGTGACTGTGCTTTCTGCATCAAATACATTTTGCTGTACCTCAGTGGGAAGGTTGGCAGACACAAGTTTTTATGAATAACCTTAAAAGCACAGCTCAATAATCTGAAATTTGTAGCTGATAAGAAAGTCATGGGCAGCATGGATTTCAGCCCATAAATTTCTGAATATTTCCCAGCAGTCTCAAGTGAATATGTGATTACCAAGAGAGAGGGTCCAGGGAGAAGCCTATGGCCCCTGATGTGCTGCTGTGGGGCTGCTCGTTTTTCTGAAGGACACTGTGTTACCAGATCCAGTTATCATGTCCTGTGGTTTATAAAAATGCAGGATAAATTAATCTCATTATTATGTGCCAGCATCTGCCTACAAGAAGAGGGACTGGGGCACAGGATGTGCAATGTACCCCCCAGCCAAAAGATGTAGTTTTATGTTACCTCGATCAGTTCACAGTTTCATTGCAATCCTTCCCTTTAAGCCTCTCTTTAGTTTCCATTCAAATTCCTCTCTCCTCATCCCAATTCTGTAGGCATGCAAAATGGAGTTCCAACTGTAGTGCCACAGTGACTGTAACACAGATCAGAAGTTTGAATGGTTTAAATCTTCAAACTTCCATCGCAAAGTCAATGGGAGCTTATCAAAGGTGTTGATGTTACTATTTACTTAGCAGCTTTTTAAAATTTAGCTTTAAATTTACCAACCAGTAGAAGAAAAATATTTCAGAACTGGACAATGTTCTTGCCTGTGTCTGATACCTTCCATGTGGTTCGGCATCGTGTCACTAATGTTACACCCACCTGTGTCCCAGCATAATCCCAACAACTCTTCCATAAATCACCCTCTTGTTGTGCATGACAACACTCAGAAATACCACAGCACTAAACATAAGGATGGTAGTGCATTTCCAAGACACCAAGGAGTGTTAATCTTGACTAATTTTCAAATGCAAATCTGTATAGTTTTATTGAGCCTGACATGTATTAATATGCAATGTTGCATTAGTTGTTGCTTCATCCATTCAGGTATGAATTAGTTCATGTGGCTGGAATAAGTAGCAGTAGATGGGGCCTCTGTTAGGGCTTTGCCAGTCTTTAAGCTTGTATTCTTTTGCCCTTTTCTGAGAGGTTTTGATCTCAGGTGCTCCTAAATCCTGGGATGTGGAAACACCAGAGAGGGTGGGGCTTGTTTTTTTTATTTTTTTTTCATTTGTTTGTTTTTCTGATTCCTTTTATTTTTCCCAGGCAGATTTTCTGATAAAATAACTGTAATTTGTTGGCTGAGCATCAGTTCTGTTTATCACACTAATCTGAAATATTGTAATTACATCTCTCCATCTCCTCCTACTTCCTTCTTTAGTCCCTGAAGGAGTATTATGCCATTCCTCCAGGCCGTGCTGGTGCTGCCTGGGGTCGGGGTGGGCACCACGGGGCAGCTCTGATGGAGTTGGAGTGCCCCAGAGCAGCCAGGAGGGAGCAGGCTCTGGTGGCATGTGGCTGATGGTTGGGTTTTCACTGTGCTTTAGCACACACGTGTTATTTCAGTTGTACATTACAGCAACAGAAAATCATCTCCAGAGGGACAGCAGAAAGACGAGTTAGTGCTGCAGCCGTGCGCTACGCTTAGTGCTGCAGAATTGATTAGTGCAGCAGTGACATTTTACTATCCTGAGAGACAGAAGCTGCAAGTGTTCTTGAAAGTGCAACTTCAATGCCAAGCAGGTGGCAGGGTGGGGACACCCTGCTCTCCTCACACCTGAAACCCCGCCCGGCACAGCCCCGCCTGCTCCAGGCCCCGCGCTGCTCCCACATGGCCAGCAGCACAACAGGATGTCTGTCTCTGGGCATTCTTGCAGCCAGCAGCTTGTAGTTTTTGTAGATAATGCTGAGGTACTCACACTGTATTAAAAAATTAATATCCCTCTATTGCTGCTGGAATTGGAGTCTGATTAGGATGGTTACAGTACCGTAGTTTTAGCTTTTAATTACTTACTACATTACACAGTATCTAACAGTGCTAATAGACTACAGAACTGTCATAGCTTTTGTTTTAAAGTGCAGTACTGTATGGTGCTTAATTGTGTAACAGTGTTGTTCAATTACATCTGAAAGTGTTTAATAAAGTATGGCACAGAAAAGCAAATCGGAGTGGCATGTGTTAATTGGTGTCCGCGTCATTGACTCCATTTGGTTATAGTGATCACTGGGATATGAGGACCAAGTGGCAGGTTGCCCAAATGGAGTCTTCAGGCCCAACTCTCTAGTTTGTACCACTTACACTGCCTGTGGTCTCCCACACTCATGCAGATTTTCACACCAGGCACACACAGTGCTCTCGAGGAGCCATCAGGAGTGTGCTGCTGTCAGCAGCTCTGTTCCCTGCCCACTCTCCTCCTCTGCTGCCTGTCCCACTGCCATGGCACGAGGAGCTGGCCATGGCCACTGCTGTCCCCAGCTGGACATGTCCCCCTGCTCCCCCTTTGTGTCTCAACAGTCCCCTGAGCTCTGGGGCAGCAGGAGGGGCTGATGATGAGGGCTGGCTCTTGCCAGGGATGCCCCTCAGCAATACCAGCCCCTACAGAGCCAGCTCGTGGCTCTTTGTAGCCAATTCATGCAGGCAGACAAAGTGGTACTTACAGTTATTTCCTGAGTGGTGATATTTTTCATATCAATATTCTACTTTTTACCCCACTTCACTGAAATATTCTCTGGAAGGATTTCTTCTGGAATAAACATTTCAGCACATCAGGTTTGTTCCATAAGGGTTGATTGTCAAATTACAGCCTTCTTTCCTGCTAGCACTGTGCTTTTCCACAGGATCAAATTGCATTAGTTATTTTTTCCTCCAGTAGAAACACAGAATAATAGTGGTATCTTTATTGTGTCATATTTCTGAATGAAAAATAAACACAAACAGATTTCAGGCAGTGTTACTCTGGTGCAGGAATGCTCTAGTCTCTAGCCAGCCTCTTGAGATGGTGTTTGGACCATGCAGCACTGGTTCTCACCCTCACTTGATGGCTGCTGGTCTTTGTACCACACGTTTTCTACATTTGCTTGCATGTGGTCCTGAAAGCCACCTAGCATGCAGGTCATGTGCCCTTAATTTTCATTATGAATGAAGAGTAAAATGTGAAGGTTATTGCCTGGCAGTACAAATGCACTGGGTTTTTTTTATTTAGAAGCTCTATTAGAAGTGTCAGGAGTCCCATAACAAAGCAGGGCAAATATCCGCAGAGACACCTTGTTGAAAAAGGCAACTTGGCTTCTAAAAGCTTTGAATATGAACGTGGTTGTTTCTAATCAAGCAGTCCTTGAAAAGAATTCCCCACTATTACTTACCTCTGTCTTTTTTTTTACTTGTAATCAGCCCATTTGCCTCCTCATGAAACACTTCTCTGCCAGCCTATAGCTGGGGGACAGAGCCAGGTGGGGCTCATGGGGCTGGGAAAACCCCCACGTCAGCAGATCTCCACAGCCAGCAAAGCAGCTCGGGGTTCAGAATGGATGTGGTCAGAAAACATCTTGGTTTGGAAGGGAGAGGCTGGATGCCTGTGCTCCATGGCCCAAATGGGCTGGTTTGGGGTTTTTTTGAGACCATTCTGAGGGCTGTGGCTGGGATGGGCCACAGCCCTCTCCAGCAAAACAGGACCCTGGCATTTATGGCAGAGAAATGCACATACTCCACTCCTTGGGCAAATGCATCAAGAAAGGTGGGGACTTAGGGGCTGGTGCTGCCATCACCACCCAGCAGGACCCACCAGGCATCCCCCGCATGCTGGTGCTCCTGTGGGACATGGGGCTGGGCTCCCCATCCCTTGGCTGTGCTCACAGGGCATATCTTAGCTCCAGCATCTTCAGAACACTTACAAAATCTCCTTTTTTTTTTTTTTTTTAATAAATTGTCAGTGTTTTTTCCCTCTACGAACCTGTAGCATCTGGCAGCAGGAAAGTACAGTAGGACTCACTGGCACGGTGGTGCAGAGCCTCGAAGAATTCCGTATTGTGACAACACATCAAAATAAATTGCTGTCAACAGACCAAAACACCAAGTGCTGTGATTCTGTCTGACGTGTGAAGACTCAGACAGGCTGTCTTGACAAGTTGTGGTGGAGCACCTGCAATTGGCAGAAGACAGTGATATAAATCTGATTTGCCTGATATGCAGCACCTAGATATCGTTAATGTTGGTGACAATAACTCTGCATAACATTCCCAAGACATAGATCTGATTTTTTGTCTATTACTTGCGTTGTTTTTTGTCAGTCTCTGATTCTAGCTCTGTTTCCCTTCCCTGCACAGGGTCTGCCTAGGAATGGCTGTGAATAAT
>NC_044262.1:6427500-6472500 GCF_003957555.1 Calypte anna | reverse complement strand
ATGTGACACCTCGTAAGCTTTTTGTGGCACCTTTTAAGCTCTTCAGGGACCCCAGGGTGCCACAAAGAGCTTATGAGGTGTCCACCTTTGTCCACCACCCCACAAGCTCACAGTCAGGGGGATTATCTTAAAAAATATTTGGGGAAAGTTCTTCACAACCCGCTGCCCAGGCCTAAAGGAGAGGCTCCCAATCTGAGATAGGTTGTTGAACTGGGTAAAAGCCCATCGGAGCATCAGGGTGCATTCCCTGCTAAGTACTCTGCTCCCTACGTGATGCTCTCTAATAGTTTCTTGAATGATCTCAACCTTTCTTCCTGGATGACCCTGCCTGCCAGGCCATTCCACACTTAGGATTCTCTGCAGGGAAGAAGGGCTCCCAACTTCACCTCCAAATATGTTTCCTACTTGCATGAGCATGCTGTCTGTTTGAAGCCCAAATCTTAGCTCATCGAATGAGATGCATATGGATGCTGCTCTGGATATGTTGCTGATTTGCAGGCTGGTTGCAAATGGCAATGATGAAATGTGAATGTTTCTTAGCAACTTTTGTAAGAATATATTTGTGTGGGGAGGCTCAGTAGCCTGCAGTCAGCTCATGCAAGACTACAGAAGTGGTGGCAGGTGGGACCATACTGCTGTCCAGTAGCATGGCCCTCACTGAGAGTTTTAATGCTGTTCCAGCAGATATTAGCTCAGCAAACCCCTCCCAGTGCACGAGTGCACCAAAGGAAAGAATGAGAGGGGGCTTTTTGTGGTGCAAAAGGCTTGGGTCAGGTGGCTTGTGCAGAGCTGGCAAAATAAATGAGAAAACCCCCATTAACTTCAGTGGATTTTAAATCAGGACCCATTTCCTCAGAAAAAAATATGGAAATAATCTCTGTGGCATGTCTCATCATAATCATCCTTGTCCTCTGAAAGCAGTGAAAGGTACAGAACAGCAGCAGTGCTCCCAAATAGTGGGAATTTTCTGTAGGGTTCATGGTTGGTCATATGTGGAGGCACCTGCTGGGCCCCCATGTGCCATGGCTCACTCCCCACACGGCCTGGGATGGGGGGGCTTGGTTGCAAACCATCCGTTGTTCTCAGCTATCAAAGCCTGGAAGAATTAACATTCCTTGCAATTATCCAACCATCTTAATTACTTGGCCAATATTCTGTCACGGTATTAGCTGCCCAAATCATGTTGGGATTTTCCAGACACTACTTCTGACCAGTTTGTTAGCGAGGAAACAGAAAATGAAGTAGAAAATTACAGCAGTAGTATTCAAGCTGAGTCTAGAAGCACTGGTAACACCTCATATTGAGGGATCAAGGAGTGAGAAGGGCTGGGGAAAAGTGATGGCACTCTGAAAGAGGTGGCATCATCCATGTTTTCCCTGTTGTGTAGGATCCTTGTTCACCCTCCCCTGCTATCATCACACACCCAATCCTCTGGAGGAACGCAGCCAGGCTGTTCACACCAGGATGCTCTTATGCATTAACATGCCATGTGTGAGATATCTGTATCATCTCACTTCTATCCTGCCTTACTGACTGCAGGAAAAGGCCATTTTTTATCAGTTTCTGCTTTAGTGAAGCAAAAGGTCCTTTGGTTCCTATCCACTGTCTCAAAATGCAGAGTGTGTCATTGAAAAAAGCTCAGTGGTCAATCAAAATGCCCCTGAAACTTTCTCTCCTAGCTTGGACAGTCTCCATCCTTCCAGCTGCAGAAGATGGAAAAAAAAGCCAAGCCCCAGCTTTGGTGGTTTATGTTGTGCCACAAATGGCTAATAAAGGTTTGTCATAACAGAAGCCCTATAAGCAGAAAGGAAGTAATAGTTTACAGCTCTCATGCTATCTGGCACCATCCATTAGTGGATTCTGTGCTAGTAATAAAATTTTACAGGTTGATCATTTAAATGCAGGTTAGAAATAAACTTGATGATCCAACTGGAAAAGTAACTGGGACTGGTCAGTCTCTTTTTTTTTCCCCCAGTCAATAGGCCCAGTGACACCAGCCCCAGCACACCCAATTAGACAGTAGTTAAACACTTTACTCATAATCAGGTTATTGATCACAGGGCTCCAGGCCCCATGCAGGGTGGCGATGGGTGGAAGTTTGGGTGACGGAGCTGCCGTGCTGTTCAGCACTGCTCCTGATTCCTGCCGGTGCTTTTATTAAAGGTGTCCTGAACCCCGTGATGTGATAGAAAGAATCAGCAGCTCAGGTCTCCCTCTTTGTTCTGGGGTGAGCAGCACTTCAGCTCTCTGCAGCGATCTCGATCAATGAACGAGTGCCTGGTATCAAACATGCAGGAGGGAGCGTGGCTGGAGGGCCATCCCCCGGGAGCAACAGAATTGGAGCGCCGGCTTTCCTGGGGAGAGAGCGAGACAGACAGGTTGTTTGAAAAAATTCCCTTTAGACCAAACACTGATGTTGGAGCTGAGCTACAAACACTTCTTCTGTAAGAAGTGTAACTTTATCAGTTTTCTCGGTTAAATGCTGATCCTTGGAACCTAACATGTGCTCTGCCGGGTAACTCCTCCGGCCACATCTTCAGCAGGTTGTCAGCATTAATTGTGCACTGAGAATGACTGTTACTGCACTATTAAATTACTTAATTTTTCAATACACATTTTTATTTTTATTTAAATTTCCCCCTTGTCAGTGGATCAGGCAGGAGTGTCCAGGAGGGGCAGTGCAGGGATAGAGGACCCCACAGAACTGTTTTGGAAGCTCATGTTTCACTCCGGTGTGTGCAGGTTGCCCAGTCCTTGGCACAATGGATGCAAACCATTAAAGGATACCTGGGGCATTCAGTAAAGTGTTTCCAGTGTGTTTCATAATCATGTGCAAGACCTTGTTTAAACCATCCTCCACAGCAGTTTGCTCTAATATCAAAGGCAAATTCATGTCCTACTTGCAATTTTCCACAGGAAACATAGTATTTGTTGTGTCATTTCAGCATTTACTTTAGCAATCAGGAGATATCGAAGTAAATGTTTGGCATGTGTAAGTTTTGGTGTGGTGATACAAAATATGTTAAACATTAGTATAAGGTTAATTTTGACTGACTCAACATCTTGGTTTTTAGTTTCCCATTGACAGACGAACTAGAGAATTTAATGCTAAGCTTCACATTGCAGCTTATCTCCCCTTAATTGAAATAAAAATGTGAGCAAGCAACAACCCAGAATTTTGTAAGCATCCTGGAAGAGGACAAGCAGAAGCTCGAGAGTGATGGTTCCTTAATAAGATTGTAATTGGAGAGTTAAAGCCTTGTGATCTATTTGCAGACTGGTTTGGTGCTGGTGTGGCTCTGTGGCAGGCGAGCCCCAGGTGCCTGGCCAAGCATCCCTCGCTGACATCTGGAACCAGTTGCAATACATCACTGTCAAAACTGCTTTCTATACGTATCTGCATTTACACATTAGTTACCCACGCAGCACTCATCAAAAAAGCTGAACAATCTTGACACGGTGTCCCTGGTGGAACGGCAAAGGTGAACCGAAGTTGGGAGGCAGTGTCTCGCGTCACTGTCTGCTGAGCTTTTACAACAGGAAGCCTGATTAAAACTGAAAGGAAAAATTTATCGTCAGCTTCTGCTTTGTATCATTTTTATCTACAAAAAGCATATTTTGTTTCATACGAAGCATTTTATAATGGGAGCTGTAGATGCTTTTAGTTTTCATGGTTTGTCTTCACTACAGTGGTGCTTTGCCAGACCGGTCACCGTGCCAGGGCTGCTGAATAGTGCTTGGGTGTCTTATTATCCACATAATTTCCTCTTCCTCAGTTCTTGCTTTGAATTACAGAACCCATCTATAGTCCATTCAGGTTTGTTGCAGGGGGATTGATGTAACGTGGACCAAGTAAGTCTGGGTAAGATGTTGATGTTCTGGAATGGTTGTGTCTTGCTGCAGTGGAACCAGCAGCACTTGTGTCTGATGGTGCCAGGGGCTGCAGAGCAGGAAACAAAATAACCAAGATTTTCCTTGGGAGTTCAGGGATGAGGAGTTAATTAGAAGTTAAAAGTAAAAATGTTGAGAAACTGGAATGAGAGAAGAATGGAGCTCACCACATGTGTCCTTTAGTATAGAAACTAACTGCTTTGGTGGAAACAGGAGGTCTCACTCTTGGTGCAAGGTTCAATGGGAGGTGATGTAGGGAACTGTATTTATTTTTTCAATTAAAAATGGCTCTGCCAAGCCCTTGCAATAAGACTTCCTGCTGTGTCTGCCAGGGTATCCTGGTGGCCAGTGTTGACCTGCTGGGAGGTGTGGGATGAGGACAGGGTGGGCAGCACAAGGGTGGGCTTCACCTGCCCGTGCTGGGGGGCTTGCCTGGTGCTGCAGTGGCCCTGGAAAGCCACAGGCCTGTGCAGGAAGGATAACCAACCCTTTTGGAAGCTACTGATAGAAATGAGGTTGTCCATCTCCGGTTCGTCACACACAGAGGACCCCCTGCAGCCTTTCACAGCAGGAGCCAGGTCTGTGCCCTCTGCTGCAGGCTCGCTGTGAGCCGAATCGTAGAGGAGATACTGGGGGCCCCAGCTCCTCCTGGGGCTAACAACTGGCTTTTCTTCTTGGCCATTCATCACATGCAGCCAAAGATGAAGGAGATAACAGTTCCAGGGCCTGGCACAGATGGTGGGAGGGCTCCTAATGATGCCATAAATGTCCCTTCTGAAGAGGTTAGTCCTAACCCACAGCAAATCTGTCCTGTCAGCCCATGAGTGGTTACCAGCCTTCTCCATCTGTTTGTGGAAACTGGCCAGCATCTTGAAGGCACCCTAATGCTTTGTACACTAGTGTCACAGCAGCTCAGGAGAGAACTGCTCTGCTCCCAGAGTCGTAAGTGTCCCTGACACCAGGGAGCCCCCTTGATGATCCGCCTCCAGCCCTCTTTGGGGGGGGGGAGATTTGGTGGGATGCCTTTCCTTTCCAAGATAATGTCAGGGCATTTGTGACTTTGTTGCCTTGGTGGCAAAATTTTAATCTCCATTGATGCCCTTCACCCTGTCTAGTTTGAGTAGACCCATGGCAGGGGCTGTGGGTGCTGTTTCCTGGCTGTTGGGCTGTGCCACCATGCTCAGTGTGACAACATGAGCCCGGCTGTCCCCAGCCAGAGCCCGGCAGTGTCCGTGTGCCCCCGTCACGCTGAACACTGCTCCCTAAGTACCAGGCTGGCATTGGGGCCACACCACAGCTCCCCTGGTGTCCCCACGGCTGTCCCAGTGCTGTCCTGCGGAGATGGGAAAGTCACAGAAGAGCGGAGCTGTGCAATGCATGACTGCCATCCCTCCCAGCAGCCGGCACTTCAGATAGCCAGCAGAAATATTGTCACAGATGGGGAAGTCTTGGAAATAAATAGAAAATTTTCCCAAGTTGGAGATTTTCTTTGAAAGCTCTGGGAACTCCTCTGCTCTTTTTTAGCAGGCCCACTGGGCTGGCACCAGCTCCATGCCGATGGCCCCAGCACGGTTCTTCAGCCCTGTGGATGGGTTATTTGTTTTACACTTGATTTCTCCAGCCACCATTTCGTGCAGTGTCAGCTCTGTTGACATACATTGCAACCAGGACAATCAAACCTGCAAAATTATTCCAGGGTCCTTTCCTGTAGTGTTTTCACTCCTTTGCTTCTTAATCCCACACCAGCATCCCTGGCACTCAGAAAATACTCCTTTAAAATGTGATGGTTTGATTCAGCCTTGCCGAGCTGCTGCCTCCTCCAGCGTGCCTCGTAGGAAGAGCTCAGGGATACCTCCCTCGCCCCAGGTAGGTGAGAAGTAAATGGGGCATGGAGTTATTTAGTTTAGTTCTTTTCTCTGGGAAGAGTGGAGAAGGATTCTGGAATATGAGAAGCACAACTCATTTTTCACAGTTGCCTGTGCTGTGGCATTGATGCCACGCTATCATGACTTGCTGTTTTCATTAGACATGTCCAGAAACTCTGGAAATGGCAATAAAGTGCCTCTCTAACTCGTACTTACTTCAATAACTAGACAAACAAGAAATATTGCAAAGTTTTGGAGATGGAAGTACTTTTTCATGATTTCACTTGTTTGGGTATTTGTAACATTTCTGAGGGTTGTTTTTTGGCAATATGCCATGCATTCCTCTGCATGGAAAAGGCTGAAAATCTTGTCTGGTTTATGCCAGTAATGAGGAAAGCCTGAGTATTTCATGGAAATGCTTGTGCTAGCACTGCCCAGTGCTTTGGAGCAGGTGGCAGTGTGGCCTGGGCACACAGGGGACATGCAGAGCCCACACATGGTTTCTCATGCAGAGCTGGAGGTAAAGAGGATCCTTGCTACTGTGTGCTGATAGTGGAACTGGGACAGACCCAGCTCTGCTTCTTGCTGCTTTTGTTGGTGTAGATAATCTCTTCTCTGCATGTTGACACAAGTGGCATTACCTGTGCTTTACAGGGCAGCAGAATATGATAAAATCAAAGTTGATTTTAAAGCAAACAGATACAACTGAAGTACTTAGATTGCATTTTTATTCAGCTTTTTGTATCTGCTTTTCTCTCTAGTAACACAACCTTTACTGAAAAGCAAACAAAATTGGCGCCCAATGAGCCTAAACTGAAATTTCAAACAATAGAAACACCAAACCAATTAGAGTTCCTCCTGGTTTTATGTTAAGTATAAGCACTGACTTCACAGAATCAGAACAAAATGTGAGTGATGCATGAAATGGAAATTTCCTGCTTAGTGTGTGGAATAAATACAGACAGAACTGTGATGTTTGCTGTGATGTGCAGCTCACATGCAGCCAGGCTCAGGAATCTGCTGGCAGAAACCCTCCCTTCATGTAAAACTTCTGGTTTATTTATCCCCTTGATACCTTTGGAGCAGATCTGTGATTTGACAGCTTTTATTATCTTATCTATGTGGTTTCTCCACAGAAAGTGTTTGGGGTAGGTGAGTTTGGGTGAAGGGACAACCTTTGCAGACTGTGTCCCCAGTTACCCCCAGTGCTGAGATGTCCCTACAGTAACCAAGGGGTATATCAGCTGGTGTGTGGCCCAACAGAGAACCATGCAGTGGCCTCAGTCACAGTGTGACACATACTCCCATGGGCAGTGTCACAATGTCCTTAGACATGGTCCATCTCCATCTTTCTGCTGAGGAGAAATTAAAAGCTTTCAGGAATCTGCTTTTAGTTGGGAATCCTGGATGAAATCTAATTCTTGGCTAAAAATCCACACTAGCTCATTATTACCACAAACAGGGTTAAAAAGATTCAATCCAAACCATATGGATCTGCTGGATCAGATGGAGAGCTGACCTGGTCCAGCATTCTCTCTCTGGTGGTGATGAGCAGCAGATGCTTAAGGAAACAGCTAATAGATCACGCATGAAGTGAAGACCTTTCTGATACACCATCCCAGCACCCACCAGGTTAGGAGCAGGTAACCCTGTTTGCAGAGCAGTATGCTGTGCTGGTGGATGGCTGTTGATGTACCTTTCTACTGTCCCTCTGCTCCATATGTGCCTTCAGCAGTGGAGCAGGCTCCGAGGGGCCAGCACATGCCTCCAGCCATGGCCCTGTGGATGTCTGCTTCTTTCTGTGTGACTGCCAGGGAGTGGTGGTGATTGGAGTGCAACCACCTCATGCAGATGCTGACATGGCCCCATCCCCATGTCCTAGGTGAGCGCTGTCCCCTCTGCCTGCACCCGCACCCTTTGGGCATCAGCCTCCCTCCGTGATCAGCTTCAGCACTGAGGTTTATTATGAATTAAGAGTAAAACTTCTCTGCCACAGAAAAAAACTACCTCCATTTTTCAGAGTGCCTCTGTTTATATAGTTTATGGGAGAAGAGGGCTCTTAATATTTCAGTGTCATGACCATAAAATGAAAAGGTTACTGCTTGCTACAAAGGCTTGCTTGGATCCAGCACCAATTAATTTACAATCTGAAATATATGTCTCCTGGCCGTCTCACAACAGCCGTGAGCGGGAGGTTCCTCCTTAACACATTTGAGCCACAAACCCAGTTAAAGGATTAGCCAGCCTTTTCCATGCTGCTTTGTTCGCCCCCATTGGGGATTCCCATTATCCTTGATAGACTGTTAGCCCTGACAGTGGGATATGATAGTTTTAGTTTTCCCTTCTCTGCGCTGTGACCACACGTAAGGCGACTCAGACCTTAGCTTTAATGTTCACTATAGGTGCGAAGGCAGCATATGTTCAAGGCAGGCATTACTGTGCAGAGTTGCTCCTGCAGAATTATCTGCAGAATGGTTTTAATTTATCCGTGTGCAGCAGCAGGGGTGGTGGGCAGAGTCCGGCGTGCCCCAGCCTGGCGGCCCTCGCAGGGGGTGGAACGTGGACCTTCCCCACCCACCAGGGGCAGGATCAGGATTGAAGTTGTATCAGACCATTGTAAGCACACGCTGACTTTCTGGAGGGTGGATGAGCTTCTCTTTATCTTTATTTATTAATAAAAGACGGAATGCCTTGGGAAACAAAAGGTTTTAATGGCTGGTGCTTGGTATCCTTGACAACACTCCCCAAAGAATATTACATTAGGGCACCAGAGAACTTTTAAAAATAAGTAATGGAATTCCGTCTCTGTTATGCTTTTAGTAGTCATTTCGGCCATGGTGCAGCGAGGTCATAAGCTGAGCTCAGTGAAGGGAGCCAGAACACGAAATGATGCTGAGAGAACGTCTGGGAGATGAGAGGTACAGAATTACAAGCGAAAGTGCAGGCCTGCTGAGGCAATTACAGCTTAATGGGGTCATTTGGAAGGCAATTGCCAGGGGTTAATGTAGTATGGAGAGATGAGGTGAGATTGAAGTGAAATTTGGGGCTGGAAATGTGTTAAGATGAAAGATCAGAGTGCAGCAGATTCTGCAGTGCAGAAGGTTTATATCATGCAAAAAAATTGAAAAAAATGTAAAAGTAGTAGCCAGATGTTTCAAAATAAATAAATAAAACCTTAAGTAAACGCTTAAAAAAGTGAAATAGCTGCTTCAAAATACCCTGTGCTTGGAAAGGATTGATATGTGCAAGCCAGTATTTAATATGGCATAAAAGGGCTTGATTTGAAGCAAAAGTTGTGTTGCCTTTGCCTGCACATATGCAGAGACAATGTGGTTCAGCTGTTTCCGTTACTGACACAATATACTGCCTTATGAAAATATTACTGCTATCTCAGCTGTTGTGCCTTATTTTGAAAAATCCATTGTTTTCAAACAAAAAAATGGGAAACAGTCCCCTGTACACATATTTTGATATATTTGCGATGGATTCATCACATTATCTTTTCAGGCATTAAAATAATACTCATAAGATGTCAAAATATTACAAGAATGTAAGCTAGCATTCTTTGAGAGTGGGTATTTTGGTTCTGAGAAGTATGCTTAAATATTACAGGTGTTTAAATTAAAAATGTCAAACCATGAAGGCATAATGGAAGTAATCATTTTTACACAGTTTTAAGCCGCGCAGTGTTGGAGAAAGCTTTGCATTCCAGACTATTGTGAATGAGCGGAGTTCATAAGCATTCAGAGGACAAAAGAGATCATTATGCTTTGTTACCTCAGCCAGTTCATTACCTTAATTGCTGAGCGTAATCCAGTCTTGGAAGAAAACTCTAGGGCTTTACAGAGATCAACATTGGCACCCTATGACACAGAAAATGGAAGCCCTTTCCTGCGCCACGGCCACTCCAGGCACGCTAAACCTTGATCAAAGGCTGAACTTCTCCGAGGGTCGGCCATGTGAAAATCCCCCGGAGCGGCACCGGGCGCTGAACCGTGATGGAGTGCCGCAGGCTCAGCACCGCTCCCGCGCCAGTGTGACCGTCCCGGATCACTGCCTGGCAAGAGCACATTATCATCCCTTCAGATAGGTGAAGTTTTAACATAGTTCTGTTTAGCAGGGATAATACGTCTCTTTTTTGCAGCCACTCTCTGCATATTGCAGGAATCAAACAAACTCCTCGTGTGCGGCAGTGCCGCGGAGCGGGAGCGTGGTGCTCACCATCCGGCGGGAGGCCCCTGCTCCAGGAACAGCTTGTTAAATTCTCCTCAGCTACATGTGAGGAGAGGCATTTGCAGTCAGGCATTTGGCTCCAGAGCCATGTCACGGCTGCAGAATGATTCCGAGGAGTTTGCTGGGGAAGATCAGATTTATTGTAAATACATTAGAGCAGGGTGGGGTTTTTTTCACCTGTGTTTCTTCGACGTGTGTGTGCTTTGTATCTAGCGACCCGACCTGATGATCCAGGCTTCTGCCCCCTGTACGCTTGCATGTATTAAGGCTTTTAAGAAATATAGTAAAACAAAAAATATGACCTTTAAAAGCATGGTTGAGTTGCATTCATTTTATAACCATCAAAGCAACTCTTTACTGTTGTAAGGTAGAAAAATCAATGATGCAATCTTTTTCCTTTTGCCTCGTGCAATCCGTAATTGAAATGGAAAATCAAATGAACGGCTAACAGATAATTGTTTTATCAATATTCCCTGCCTGCCCTACAAGGGTCAGCCTAGAATGATCATGAGCCATGGATATGATGAGGACAAAATGTGAAATTGAACAGCAAGGAGGCAATAAATCAACCTTGACAAGAAAGAGTGACCAGCATGTAGCTCTTGTAGGCAGCTTTTGGGACACTTTCTGTCTCAGGTGTCTGCACTGATTTAAAAATGTGAGAATGTAATATTTGAAGCTCTACTAGTGGGTAAGCAACTGCAGACTATTTCTACTTTAAGGCATCATCAAAGCAAACACACTGCTGCTGAAAATAAGAGGATATTGGGGCATAGTGGGAAAAAATCCCACAGTAAAATAACAGGGGAATAATGGAATACTCTGGGGCTGTTTCAAGCAAGAAATTTTGGTGTACTCCTATGCAGTTATAGGAAACTAAGAAAACCTCACTAAATATGTTAAAATACATTTTGCAGACTGCTCTTTTGCCGCTCCATTGGGCATGAAAAATGCTTTGAATCCTACTTCTGGTATTTTGGGAGCTTCTGGATGCTGGTGCTGGAGCAGCCAGTCCCCTGCCTGGCAGCCTGACTGATATGGCCCTTTGGCTCTATGTCCCAACCATTCCAGGGAGCTCAGGAGATCCCAGGGTTGGTTTGAGCGCAGGGAAGGTCAGCAGGGGGCCAGCGGGAGGCTGGCCAGAGCCCAGGGAGTGTGTAGGGGTGCTGGAGCTGCTCCCTTGGGGTCCCGGTGCCACCCTCCCCCTTCGTGGGGGGTGTAGCCCAGCAGGGGTGGGTGCAGTGTCTTCTCTCTGTGCCTCCTGGGTGGTGTAGGGTCTCCTCTCTGTGCTGGAATCTCAGGAGGTTTGGCACACGGGTGGAGTGCCAGGGGAGATGGGAGCCGGGAGCGCTGCCCCTGACCAGCCCTCTTCTGCTCATAATTTGAGCAGTTGTGTTTTCTCCATTTTAGACTGGGCAGGCTCTTGCTTTGATTTTGAAAAATGCTTATTAAAATAACAAACAAACAACCCGAAAAAAAAAAACCCAAGCCAAAGTCTGGCTGCTTTTTTTCATCGAGGTTCTGAAAATCAGCTCTTATGAAAACAAGGGCTGGTACCCCTGCACTGGGATCCCAGTCAGGGCATGCTGAGAACCAGTAGCTGAGAGAGATTTTGTTTCTGTGGCCACTTCCAAGGCTTGGGGCAGATCCTCATCTGCATCCAAATCACTAATGGCTTCACTGGAGTGGCAATTGCTTACACCAGCTGAGGACCCTTCCCATTAGTTTTTCAGGTGTTTTGTTTTAAATCTGTTTCTCTTCTGGCCACACCTTGGTTTTCCCACCATTTCCTATTGCCACACCAGCAACCTATGAGCTGGTCCCTCCTGCAGGGCTCTCTCCCAGGGTTCTTCCAGCAGTGTGTGCCAGGACCCACTGGGTTAGCTGGGGACAAGACGCTGATCTTGGCTGCCCCAGGAGCCCCTGAGGCAGAGGAGAGACCCCCAGGGGACCACAGTGTTTTGTGTTGGGAGCCAGGTAAGGTCTTAGGGCAAACTCTGGGGCATGTGAGTGAGTGGGGATTGTATACAACACGCACTTAATTGTGAGACAAGTGGCTTTTTGCTGCGCAGGTGAATCCTGCCTGTGTTCACTGCCCAACCCTGGGGAAGCAGGATGGTTTTGGGGGGGCCAGGCCAGGCTGGATGCTGCTGTGCCCTACCAACCCTAACCTGGAACCCCTCCCTAGCCCTGGGGAGTCAAGGGGTGCCTTCTTCACAGACAGAGTCTCTGGCACTGTTTTGCCTCTTAGTGTGCTGGGATGTTCATGGATGCAACTTTCACTGACTCTGTGGGCGAGAAGTAGAAGCCTTTGTCTAAGGAGGGATGACTTCAGGGACATGGAGAGACATTCACAGGAACCTCCACGCTCTCTTCCCACTGGGTTCTTGCTTCTGCTGCAGGAGAGATGTTGGCCATTGCAGGAGTAGTGGGTCTGAGGGTCCTGTGGCCACTGTGCTCCAGCCCCTGCACTGGGCACCATGGATGGGAGTCCACCTGTCTGTGCCATCCCATTCTGGAGGTGTAGCTGAGGACTGGTTTGGGCATAGTCCATGTTTGAAGGACAACAGGCTGGGAAACCATCCTGGAAGCTTTATTTTTAACCCTGGCTCTGGCTGTCCTGTGGCATCCCTGGGGAGGGGGGTCTGGTGTGCTCGTGGTCTTGGAAACAGCAGTATCAGGAATCCAGCAAAATAGGCTGCTAGCATGGAGAATATTTTTTATTTTAAGTACAGTATTTTAAACTCACCATGTTCTCTTTCCCCAAGGGTGAGGCTGGGATTCTTAAAAACTATTTTTTGCAATTGTTTTTTCAAATTAATTTCTGATCAGGCCTTTTCCCATGGTCTGGGTGTGATGCTGGCAGTGCTACAGCTGTCCCTGGGGGGGGGGGTATCTGCATCTGGAGGTGTTTGGGGGAGCCCTGCAGGAGCCATCCTCGCCTGTGGAGACTGGGGGGAAAGTGTGTCCAGAAAACCTCTGGGCTGGGGGCATAGCCACTTGCCTTCCATGGGCCAAGCTCAGGGCAGTGTGATCTTGTCACCCCAAGGGGCTTGGAGAGGATGAGAGAAGCCTCCAGCTCCCCTCCAGCCACCTCAGGGGAGGGAGGGTCCCCTCCTGCTTGTGTCTCTGATGTAATGAAATGTCAAGTGCTTCCTTCACCATCCTCCCTGTCCTTGAAACCAACACGATTTAACCAGGAGTGTCTCCAATTTATTAGCAGTTAAAAATAGAGGGGGAGGATGCGAAGGACAATCCCTACTCCCCAGGAGCCAGGGTCTGTGTGTGGGAAGGTAACCTCTGCAGCTGGGTAGGACACCAGACACCTCCCTCATCCTACATGGCAAAACTGTTTTTGTCCTGTCTTTGGTCGTGCCTCCAAAGGGTGGGACATGAAACCAAAATTCTGAGGGGGGGTTGTAGACAAACAAAAGATCAGGCAGGATCATTACAGGCAGTGACAGTAGCTGCTTTCATAACAGTATTTACCAAGCCTATGGTGTCTGTAGGCCCTCTAATAAACACAGTGTAAACCCAGGTGTGCAGGGAGGGATGGGTGTGATCTGCTGCATCTTCAAAATGCATCCTAGGAATGCCCTAAATCCATATTTACACTACTGTGCCTACAGACTCCAGATAAACTCCTCAAGCTTCTAGGCTCTTAATCCATATTTTGATGGTGCTGGTCTATCATGATTATGTTGTGCAAAAATTATTCCCACTGCAGCATTTGCTGCTTGGAGGCCATGCACGTGTGAGGGGACGTGCTGAGCTGGGCTGTGGTGATACCTGTGCCTCAGTTCATTGGCATTTCTCTGTCTCAGTGAAGCATGGAAAGCCCAGGCTGGCTGTAAGCATTTTCATCCCCAAAGTGCATCCCTGGGGTCCATGTGCAGGTCAGGGTGATGGTGTGTGGGCTTGGTGGGAAGGTGTAGGACTGGGTCTGGACCTGGAAGTCCCCTCCGGGGGACTTGGCTTGGCTGACTCTCCTTCCCACACCTGCTGAGTGACTGACATATTAGAGCAGTACTGTTTGTTTTGGGGTGGGTTGGAGCTGTGGTGGTGTGTTGCCAGTCCCCTGGGTTTGGTTTGGAGCAGGGTGCAGGGCTCAGGGCTTGGCAAGAAGCAGGCTCCTCTCTCACTTTCCTGTAGGACAGGTCCCTGTTCCCTCTGTCAGTGCTTGGAACAGCTCATGGTAGAGGGGCTGTGGAAGAGCAGGGCTGGGGGAGCCCTGTGAGGTGCTGGATCTGGGTGCCTGTTGGTTCTGGATCCTGGTGCTGGCACAGGGCTGGGCAGGGACCTGCCAGATTTGTGTTTTGCTCGTGGAGGGAACAGGATGCTGTACATTTATTTTTACTGACATTGATAGAATAATTTAGTTTCTTTCATGAATTAGACTTGAGGAATTTGAAACTTAACTCTGGTAGTGCTTCTCTCCCAATTTATTGCATATGCTTAAATAAACACATTGAATTAACTTTATAAGGCTTGTAAAAACTACAGATAAAACTGCTCTAGAAAATCAACATTCTAAATCATGCTAAGTCTCTTCCCATTTTGCTCATCCTCTAGCAGGGCATTGACAAAAATATGAAATTGATTTGGTTGAAGGGTGTTAAAGAGCCGACAGCCAAATGTCACAAACAATGAATGGCTGCAGTGTTGAGAAAATCAATAGGGAGGTTAAAGCTGGTCTTGTGAAAGACTTGGCAGACTGCTCTGTTCCAGGAAGATATCTGTCTTCTGGCCTTGGTTGCATGATCAAAAGGAAAACTTGATAGGTTTAATGAAGGGAGATACTGTAAAACTGACAACAGAAATATAGACACTGTGGTAAACTGCAGTGCACATCAGTGAGTGGAGCTATTAGATACATTTTTCAGTCTGAAAAAATATTTATAGGTAAAGATGTCAAAAAAATATTAGTGCATTCCTCCACTTTTCCACATTCTTTCCCCAGTCAGCACACACATTTGCATGGTGCAAACGAAGGTTTGGGCTCTGTTTAATTGCTCAACATGAAGGCAAATGATAGGGCAAAATAATTAGCACAATAATTAGTGATTCGTAATGTTTTGAAATAATTGCGTGATAAGATTGCAGAGCCAAAGTGAGATTGGAATACTTTTTTTTTTTTTTTTTTTTAACTTGGAAGTGGTATTTCAGCAAATCATAAAAGATGGGGGGGGAAAGTGTACCTCTATTTCATCAATGAAAAGCAAGACAGTGTGATGGGAACTTTCCCCTTAGTCCACTCTGATGTGCTTCACATGGGCATTGTGTCTCATGCTGGTTTGATAAATACACAGTTGGGCTTAAAATCAGTTTTGTGAATATTGGATCTACAAATATAAATGAGGATGCCAGCCATTAAAAAAGGTTAATAATGTTAGATTAATTTTGTTTTTGAAATCAGCTTGTAAACAAAATTTGCACTGATTTACACCTGACCTATTAGCAGTGCTCCTATATAATGTATTGCATCATTAGGGAAAAAAATTGTTTAAGGTCTGAATTATTACTTCCCCCATATTTGTTTCCCAAACACAGCATTGCACCTTAGACTAAACTGTATTATATTTGAAACAATGTGGCACCTTTGCAGCATTTATTTCTCCCTAGCACTGTGTTAAGCATATATGTTCATTTTACAAGTCTGTTTGTGTTTTTTGTCATCTGTCAGTTCTGGGTATCCTATCTTCCTATCTTCCCTTTTTTTTTTTTTTTTTTCCTAGAAAAATGAACTCATTAGTTTAAAACTCCCAAATGCCACATTCAGCTCAAACAGCGAAGATGATAACCTGTAAAAAAAGAGAGGAGAAAAGAGAGAAGTAGTCTGGCAGGTTTTCTGCAAGTGGACGCTGTAATAAAAATGCCCCCTACTTTGTTGGGATGGTGTTTGCAGGGCTGCTGCCATATGTTACTTTCCTTTTTAGCTGGGATTATGCCATCATTATTGCTGATAAAAGCTGTTTACTGCCTTGGCAAAGGAGTGATGCTTGGCGCAGTTCGGAAGCCGCCATTCAGTTTACAGAAAAGTGCATTTAGTGCCAGATGCTAGGATCCAGGGGCTTTGTTATCTTTTCCCATTATTGGGATCATCCATTGTCTGTTTTTTTTTTCTCTTTCTAACATAGCTCTGGCTTTGTTGTTTGTATTTTAAATTCACTGGAGTTCAGGCAGGTAACGTGGCAGGCTTTAGCTCCCCGTGCAGCAGCACCTTTCAAGGCTGGGCACTGACAGGGACTGTCTCTCCTGTTGTGCAACTGAGGGAGGTTTTTGGTGGCAGTGGGTGCCCTGCCTGGGGAGGCTGCACAGACTGGTGGCTGCTGTGAGGGCCCTGGTGTGGAGTTTTCTGCACAGAAGACAGCACGGGTGTTCCTAGAAACTTCAGCACCCAGGGTCTGGCACAGTCATTGGTTGCAAGGAAGGAAGAACCGCAGAAAATGTGTTAATGAAAGAGAACATCATATTTGAGTGTGAAGGTGGCCATAATTCATGTGTAAATGCTTTTAACATAGACTAACAGAGCTGTTGGATGGGCAGCAGTTCCATTTGTGCCAGGCTTTCCATTAAAAGCTGTTATTTTCTCCACAGAGCCTATCTGGTATGAACCTTACTGAAAGCTGAGGAAAAAGAGCAAGCAGCTGGCAGTGCTGGGGTTGTGGCCTTGGTGCTGGGTGGTGCCTGCTCTGGGGTGAAGGCTGGGGGGGTGCTGTGGGGTACTGTGCCCCTGGCCCTACAGGCTCCTCTGACAGCAGCCCAGGGTTCCCCCTCTTCCAGGCCATGTTTCTCCTCTTGTTTCTAATGGTCTGTCTTCCAACTTCACTCAGTACATTGTAAATCTTGCCCTTCTAGAGACATGGGCTTTCTGTTCCCAAGTGGATTGCTGCCATGTTAAGGGGTCCCCCACCACCCCTGGGGCTCTGGCACCCACACACACCATACTGGCTGCTGCCAAGTGCCTCGTGCTGCACCATGTCCCCAGCAGTGCCATCCCTCTGTGCCAGCAGCAGAGGCACGGTGCAGTGCTGAGACATGGAGCTCCCTGTTCACCTCCTCTGCTCCATTATTCTTTGAGGAAGAGGCTCTGACCTTATTTCTTCATCTCCGAGAGATGCATCTGGAACCAAATGAGGGCAGTAAAGTCTAATAGAAGGCTTTAAAAATGAAAGTTTTGTTTCTGCTTGAGCAAAACCTTGTTTCCCCCTCGTGTATCCTGGGAAATCAGGCTGATCAATAGTTCCCATTTCAGCACAACTGCAGCAAGCGTTACAACTGTATAAAATTTACAACATTGTCTGCTGTAAATTTTAATTGGAAAAGCCTCATAGCTTTACCAAATCTTTGCACCTTTAAATATATTTGATTTAAAAAAAAATAATCAAATTTACAGCATATAATATCCTGTCATTCACTTTTTATTGACAGCGTAGTATAAGCAATACAAACCAGCGTTCCTGCTGGAAGATAAAATGGCTGTAAAAGTACCATGGAAAAGCTGGGAATGCCAAGGAGAGGATGGTTGGGAGCAGAGCAGCTCACTGTGCCGTGCGGGTGGGAGCCATCCCCGCGCTGGTGTGTGCAGAGCCGCAGCGCTGTGCCGGCAGGAGAAAATGTCGCTTTCAGCACAGCTTTATTTCTGTCACAGGTCAGGCTTAAAATGCTGTGTGATACAGTTATTGACTCTAATCTGGGCATAAACACAAGTCCTCAAGCACCAGCCCAATTAATAATTTGCATAATTAACACGCATATTAAATAGGGACTGGCCTTGCATCTGTATTTGCAGTGATAGGGGTAATGAGGGCTAGCGGAGCGGCGCCTCGGGCTGGCGTGAGCAGACGTGTGGCAGTAGTAATTTTTGCTTGGATTGACAACTGCTAGACAAGCAGTCCCAGCATAAAACTAAACCCCGTTTGGCAGAATTAATCGTTGACAAACTGCTCTTAAAGCTGTAACATTGTTTCTGTCAGTTGTTCGGTTTGATGTCACTGTTAGACATAATAAATCAATAGTGTCAGAATTTGGTAATGTTTATAGCTAGCAAGGTTTATTATTTCATATGACTGTCATGTACAAATAGTGGTTATCATGGCTGCCTCTAAATTATCAAAGGCAGAATATTGCCTAGAATATATTTCTTAAATCCCTCTGCAATTGATCCTGCTGACCGTTGGCAGTGACGAGGCCCACTTGTGTTTTGGGAGGGATGGTTTTGTCCTCTGTACATTTTTTAAGGAAAGATTTCAGCCGTTGCACGCAGCTGGATTTATCGTCTCTGTCTCACAAGCTGGCCAGCAGGTCTTTGCTTTATGAACCTCAGTTTTTCTGCCTGAGTTGCAGATTTTGGGCAATTGGTGGATTCCCCAGAGCAGTTTTGTGAACTCAGCATGGGGTAGGCAGGGCAGAAATTTCCTGATCCGAGACAGGTTAAAATCACATCCCCATGAGGAGCATCTAGCCCTGGAATGGGGATTTATTATCCACCAGGAAGGGGACATGGGCATAGGCAAGGACAGACTTCTGCTTCCAACTGGCATGGGAAGAACACGTGCACAGGCACTTCTGAGGCTTGTGCTGATGGTGTGAGAGCTCTGTGGGGACTTGGTGGTGCCACAGCAGCCCAGGTCCCCTCCTGCTGGGGGGGCCTGGGGAGGACAGTCCCTCTGCTCTGCCATGACACTGTACCATGCCCATGTGCCATTACTGTGTGCAGCAGCTCCACTTAGTGACTCTGTGCCACCTTTTCCCTGCTCTTATGGCACCATTTCACCCAAACCAGGGTTTGACCTATTGCACCTCTCTGCTCATCCCACATCTCCTGTGACCTTCCCCCCCCTACACCCAGTGGGAGGAGCTGGTGGGATGGGACAGTCTCTGGGCTAGTCTAGAACTGTCCCCTCACCAAGACAGCACGTATAAATTACGACAATAAATTACTGCAGCCCCAGGGTAAAAGAAGCATCAAGTTATGACTTTTACATGAGTATTTAGTCAGCTATTCAATAAAAAATAGGTCTTCCAGTTGCACAGTACCATTTATCAGCTACATATTTATTATTTATCATAGCTACACATGATGCAAATGTGAATTACCTAAGCTGCTCCTCCAAGGAGCACTTGCTTTTATAAAAATGTAAACATATATAATACAGTTTGCAAAATCAGATACCAAGCTTTGAAAGGAGAAAGAAATTAGAGATGCAGATTTTATTTTTGCTTTCATTTCTATGCAATAAATTATCACTGCTACAGTTTCCTTTTAAAGGTCATTTTCAGGATTAACTTTTTCCTAACTCCCTGCTGCTCTATGGACATCTCCGAAGAGGGGGATTTGTGGGAATGCCCAATGCCCATTGTGCCTGGACAGAAGAGGGAGATGGCACGGGGTCATGACTCTGGCAGCTGTGGCCAAGCTGCTTCTGCAGGTGTTTGCATGTGTTCATGGTGAGGGCTGGTCCTGATGGCCACCGTGGGGCTCGCTGTAGCCATGCTTGGAGCACAGCAGGGCTTGCTGGGGTCAGCCATGGCTGGAAGGAGGAGGAGGGGGCTTTGATGAGCTAACCCTGGGTGCCCCCACCCCGAAGATCAATTCTCTCACCAGGTGACAATCATTTATAGGCAGGAAATACCTGCAGTCATTAAAATTCCTCCCACATTTATTTGAGCTCTGGTAGTCTATAAAGTGATTTCAATTCTAAAAGAGGGATTTGAAGAATTCTTCCCTGCTCTGTGTTTCTAGAGTTTCTGGGGTCCTACAGGGAATTTCAGGCCTTGAAGTATTTCACTTACATGAATTGCCTTTCAGTTTCTAAAGCCATTTTACATCTGGGAGCCCCTTCCCTACACAGGGGTGGAGGGGCACAGATACAGCAGCCCCTGTGCTGGGTGAGGGGAGCTCACCTGAACCCCCTCCTTGCTGGGATGTGGGGGTGGAAGTGGGGCCTGCACGGTGGAGCAGTCACTGCCAATGTGCAAGAGTTCCTTGGCTTGTTTGTTGGCAGCAACTGATATGAAATCCTTTGGAAAAAGTGTAAATGCTGGGAGTAAATCTGAAGTCTTAAAGCTGTTGCAAAGGTGTGGTGTTTTAAGTCCAAGCCTTGGCTGTGGGGCATGGTCAAGGCTGTGGCTCAGCCTGGGGTCTATTTCCTGGAGCTCAGGGGTGGCATTTGAGGGGGAGAGCTGCCACATGGGTGGGCAGTGTCCCCCTAGCCACTGTGGGGCCTTGGCACCTCCTGCAGCACCCCAGGTCCAGGGCACCCTCTGCTCCTGCTCAGTGCAGCCCTTCCTTTGGCAGCCAGGGTTCTCTGCATGGCATTGGGGTTCCTGGGATGCTCTGGGGGGCTCCTTGCCCCATGAGCACCAACCTCAACCTGGCAACAGTGCCAGTAGTGTGGGGAGAGCTGCAAAGCAGCCTGGCTTGGCCAGAAGCTCCCCTGGGCTTTTGTTCCCTGCCAGAGAAGAGCCTTGGCTGGTGTTACACAGGGCTCTGCCCCAAGTGGGTCCTCCTTGTGGGAGGAAGGGTCCTGCTGTTGGCCTGAGTGCTGTGGTGATGTTGCCTGGGGACTTGGTGGCCTGGGAACCTCGGGGCTCGCTGGCAGTGGCACACGGCAGCAGTGCCTGAGCACCGGGGTGCTCCGATGAGCCGTGGAGAGCGGCTCTGCCCGGGAAAAGGCCCCCAGGGAGCTGCTGGCCTGCGGGATCCTGGGCAGTGCTGGGCAGGAGGCCCTGATGGCAGTCTGGGTTTCGGGGGGAGGTCATTAGTTAACGCATCCGAGGGATGCACGGGAGAATAACAGCACATCAGTTAGGATGCTAATTCACTCGACTGGCAGCGAGCACTGCGAAATGACAGCTTGGAGGGGTGCGGGGGAGGGTCTGAAAATGGCAGCAGATTGGTATTTTGAAAGGGGAGGGAAGTTTTATAATGATGAATAAGAAAGATGACATTTGGTGCTCACATTTAACTTGCATTGGCTGTCCGCAGGAGGGTCAGTGTGTGTAACCTCCTGTGATGAGGCCTGGGGCTGCCCAGCAGCTGACTGGGTGTATACCCTTCAGACGGGAACAAAAAGAAAGGCCCAGATAATTAGGCCAAGTTGAACTGCAGGAGGTAGCCAGCTTCTCTGCTGCCTTTTGTATATTCATGACCCAGCTTGATTGATGGAAGGACAGTGTTTGGTGACACTGTCATTTGCAAGTTGAAAGGTAGACTACAGGCTGGAGCTATGCTCAGATGTGCCTTAAAGGGTCCTACAATAAGCTCATTTGGATGCTGATGATGTTCGCATCTGCATTTCTTTGTTTCTAACTGTTTCAGGAGGACATCTGTTAATTTGTATAGATTAGCTTGGATGCTTTCATTTAAAAACATCAAATTATGTAGCAGGACTGTTCATTATAAAAGTTTCCAGAAAAGTTTAAACTGATTCAGAAACCACACAGAGCATAATATTTAAAAGCAGGATTGAAAAAAAAATATAAAATACTTGTATTTGCATTCAGTCTCCCAGGCCCAGGAATTAAGACTTGTATTTCTGCTGCAGTGTTATCAAGAGGCGTTAGCAAAAGCATCTGCTGAATTATAAATTTCAGGATAAATGAAGCTTGCCAAATTTCATATCTGCTCAGGAGAGAAGGACCTCCTTTGCTGGACAGTGAAAGGCTTTACGTACTAAGAAGGGGGGTGGAAAGTGAAATGTAATTAATTCAAGAGGGAAAATACTTTTACTGTGTAATATTTAGTCACATATTTCAGGAATAATAGAGCTTCTGTCAGAAAAGTTACATTCTTTGCAGGTATTGCTTTTGGAGAGATAGTGGAAACCTCAGAGAGGAGGTTTCACATCTTGGGTCTGGCTGCCCTGGCTGCAGCAGCTGTTGGTTGGCACACCAGACGCGTCCTCCTCCTGCTCTGCGCCTGCCGGGATGGGGAACCCCGAGCAGGTCCCTTCCTGCTGGAGCCCAGCCAGCCCCCAGAGCTGGTGGAGCTGGGAAGGCAGCAGGGATGGCTCCAGCTCATCCCAGCTTCAATCCAGTGTGGGGCTTCTGCAGTGACCTTTCTTCATATGCCTCTTCCTTGGGACCTGCCCATGGCTGCTGCCCTAAACCCTGGTCTCGTTCCAGGTAGTTTCAGTGACATTAATTCATAACTGAGCAGGCTCTGCTCTTGGACATCTCGGTTCCTGGCATCTGTCTCCCAAGGAAGCCTTCACCATCCCAGCCCACGAGGCCCAGAAACTTGGGAATTGGGGTCAGAAGATGGCCCCAGGATGAGGCAGACCCACTGTGGGGGCTCTCGCCTGCTTCCTCTTTCTTGTGCCCCTGAGCCATGATGCAGAACTGGCAATGGCACTGGCCTGCTGGGGCACCTTCCTCAGCTGTGCTCAGAAATTTATACTTGTGACTTTCATCTTCATGATTACTCCAATTAACACATAAATCCTAATTACCTAGATCAAGAGAGCTGGGAGTCCATAAATGGAGAGTGACATGGCAGCTGTCTGAACACTAAGGTGGCCAAAGATGAGAAAATACCAATTTAGGGGGCACCAGCAGAGAACAGACATGTGGGACCAGGCTTGCAGGGACCCCCAGGCATTGGGGACAGCCTGAGACCTTCTCATGCTTTTGGAAGGTCTGCGCATGGGCTGGGAGAGAGTTTGGGGCCAACCCTCACCCCTCCCTAGCCCTGCATGCAGACATGTGTCAGGTGCTGGCACATGCCCCCACCAGGCAGAAATGCCTGTCACCCCCGGCCTGGTGGTCACCTGCAGGGGTGGAGGGCACCTTTCCTGCTCCCTGCCCCGCAGCACTGTGTCCTGGTACACTCAAGGGTCCTGGCAGCCATCCCAGCACAGCATGTGAGTTCTCCTGTCAGAATGATGGGATGGAGATCAGCGGAGGGTTTCTAGGGCAGCCGGCATGGTGACGGCATCTAGGAGCCATGCTTCGGGCAGAGGTCTGGCACATATGTGGGTGGCCACTTGGGCACTGGTCACTCAGGCACTGGCGGGCTGCAGCCCAGCAGGGTGCTGGGGCTGGTGCAGTCCATGGGGAGCAGGGCTGGGTGCAGGCAGCAGGGCTCAGCCCGCCCGCAGTGACTGGGGAGGGCATTATGCTGATCCAGGGAGTTATGATGGCAGCATATGCTGGCTATTAGTGTGCCTTTTATTTAATTCTTTTTTTTTTTTTTAATACAGTTTACATTGCTGGTGGCGGTGCAAGCTTAATTGCTACCTTGCCTGAATGCAGCAGGGTTTTGTAGTTACTCAAGCAGGAGGCTTTTAAAACTGTGAAATAGTTTCCCTTCCTGCATGCCCCCAGATCAGGTAGAAAATGGGGAAAGAACTGCTAAATGATGTATTTAGAAAAAGCTGTTCTACAAGAGTATTTGAAACATTACAGATCTGCCAGAAGGTCCATTAACATAAATGTTTAACTCAGACACACACAAACTTATGTACCGAAATGAAAATGTTTCATGCATTAATTTGCTGCAGAAGGTACTAACATAACAATTAGAACAACATTCTGCCTGCTTATACTTAAATTTCCTGGGGCAGTGTTTCGGTGGTAATGCATAGCATTGATATAGGACTTTGTGCAGCACACCACAGCACTGCAGTTCATTCTGTTAAATCAAATTCTTACAGCTTTAAACCTGGCATCGAAGGAACTGGGAGAGGTTGACAGTCATGCCAAGTTTTGGGAAAGGGTGTGCTGGTTTTGGTGCCCTCTCTGGTAGCTGTGCACTGCTCAGCCAACGCCGCGTGCTCACGTCCAACGCTATTTTGGTGCACTAACAAAGAAAACTGCTTCTCCCTCTAGCTTGCTTTGACAGAAGATAGCAAAGACAGCTAAAATAAAGCAGAAGAGCCATTAAGCCAGCTAGCGTAATGCCGGGCTCGTTCCACGAGTGCTCCTGATTTGGTTTTGTTGCATCCGTCGTTTTTGCTGGATTTGGTGTTTTTCCCTAGCCCTGTCTTGCACGATGATCTACCCTCTCGCAGATCTATGAGTGTCGAGTACTCTCAGCATGCAAATGTTGGCTCTGGTAGCTGAGAATATGGAAACACCGGGGGTTTCCGGGCCGGTCCCGCAGCTGCTGTGGATCTGGGTTTTGTTGCTGGCATGTTGATCCCATCACATGGTGCTGCGCTGCAGACCTCCGGCAGCCACCACGCGGGGTGGGGGAGCAGCAACTGCAAACATTCCTCCTCCGAGCAAATGCTTGTCCTAAACTGAGCACCGTAGAATAAAAATGGAAACATAAAAATAGCAGTTGGAAAGATAAAACAGCATTTATAGTACTAATAAAACCGTTGTGGCTTCCACAGGAAAACATGCTTTGTAACCTAATGCTTACCTGGAAAGACTGTCGAGTTTCTGAGAGTTATAGCTGTTTTTGTAAGAGAAGCACAGAGATTTGCTTCAGGGCTGAGTGATAGATTCTCCTGCCTGGAGCATCCCAGTGTGTTTATACATGGCTTGTATGGCAGCTTTCATAAGACATTTACCCCATGATTTGCGATGAGCTTATGTGTGAATAATTAATGGCAATTAATCCTTAATTACAGTAATTAGGCAAGTCACAGGAAATTAAGCTGCAGCTGGAGAAGACCATGCCTGGGAAGAGAGGATTGGGGGCTGTGTGAATGTGCCATTCACTGACAACATTACGAGGATGAGCAGTATTCAGCAGCTTTGGCATTTCTATTGGCAGCCTTGGGTAGGACAAGAACACTCAACATTAGCAGCAATCTATAGTTGTCTACAAGAGTTTTTAGTTCAAGTGCCAAAATGTTATGTTGCATATGGTGATTATCTAAGTTTATTGGTTGCCATAATTCAAATGGGTGTAATTGTTTTTGGCTTGATAGTGACATTAGAAACTGAAGCTTTTATGTATTCGTAGGTTCTGCTGGCATCAGCCATGGTTCAACTTCTAGAAACAATTCATCCAGGTTTGCAATTATGAAAACAGATACTACAAATGGCTTGAAATCAATGGAGAAATTTTCAATGATTAAAAAAGAGACAACAGCAAAACTGGCAGCTTCGTAGTTGAGCAGCTAATTGCTTTATTATTAGCTGCCTTTCCCATTAAAATGAGGTTCGCCCAAGGTACGATGTGTGCAGAGTCTGCTGCCTGGCTTGGGAAGTGGGACCAAGTGGGAGAAAAATGTAAGTGCTGCCAGTGAAGAGTTCGCAGGCAGAAAAGCCCCATCAGAGAAGATCTCACATGCTAATCCCCAGCTCTGCCATTGTACTTGAAAGCAGATCGGTGCTAGAAGCCTTTTGCCCTGGGCAACCCACTGCGAGCTGTTTTGCAGCTCAAGAGCAGCAGCCTTCCCCATCATTAATGTGCAAAGTTTTTAAACCTCATGATTAAACATGTTTCAGTAATTTACTCAGTTTCCAAGTGGCGATGTTTGTGCCAACAACAATCTGGGGCAGAGACATGGAGGGAAGCACACATTAGTATCAATGAAACCTACAAAAAGCAATCAGTAATTTATGAGCTTGTGGAAAAATGCCCACATGTTCTCATCAAATTATAGGGTTCCTATAATTTACTCAGTGACTACAAGGTGCATGCTCCTAAACCTGCTGTGGTGTGTTAACTGAACCTCTGATTAGATTTAATCCAAACAAGTAATCTGTTAAAGGGTCCTGAATAAATAGGCGATATGGCCCGGCCAGGGTATTATTTCAGACTAAGGCAACAACTGATGAGGAGGTCAGCCAATTACAAACTAAAAGTGTACAGTAACCTGCTGCAGGTCAGGTACATTTGCAGGATCCCAGCCTAAATACTGCATGTGTGCCTTGGCTGCCTTGCGCAGTGCAAGCAGGGAGGGCGGGAGGAAGATCTCTTATGTTTTAGAAAAAAGCCCGAAGCCAGATGTTCGTGAGTACTGTGCTTGTTTGTAATACAGCAATGTGTAAAAACTTCAGCTCCTTGTGTGTGGAATCTGGATCAATTTTTAATTTACTTGTATGCATGGATGACTCATTTGAAAAAGAAAATTGTGGCATCAAAAAAAAAAAAAAAGACATTTCAATGTGCATAGGGTGCTGCATTTATCTGTTTCTCGTGCACTCTGGAATGGAAATAAGTCACAGTATCTTAATAATGGTCTTGATTTTATAAATGATTTTTCCCTTTGAAATAAGCAATCCATTCATTTTAATATGTAGAATTGGTTTGCTAGCAGGGCGACAGTTTAAAAAGACTTCCAACTGTGACACAAGTGCAACCATATTGCTTCCTATTACTCGCTAAGGTAGTTGTTTAGAAGAGAGAATGTTCTCCCTGGAAATGTTTAAAGTGCTGTAATTTTATTTAGGATAATGAGGATTTATAACAGTTTTACCATATGAAAACCTGCCTTTAGACAGAGCGAAATAGGCGGTTGTGGTTATTGAGTGTGCTAACGGTGGGGTTTGTGCGTGGCAAGGAGAGGGGAGGTGTTTGTGTCTGGTTGTGCAGCGTATCCGTCACCAGGCCCAGAACATTCCCCACCGCCGCGTGGGATAATTCATCATCAACACGTATGGATTTCTCTGCTTTAATCGCTCTAGATGTTAATTAAAATCCTGTTTTATAGAATATTTTAATTTCGAGATTTGCCCAGCTGTACAGCCTGCGCCATGTTGTCAGGGTAGAGTCTAATAACAAATAGCTGAATTTAAGCCTAGACGGGAATTCGGGGGAAATTCCAGCCGGGCAGAAGCTGCGGGAGTTTGGCCGCTGGTTTGAGGGGGATCGGGACCCAGAGCACTGTGCTGCCTCTATGCTGTAAGGCCAACTGCATTTATGTTTGTTGTTAGGTCTTTAAGAATTTGTAGCTCATTAAAAATGCTTTCCTTTTTTTACCAATATTGTCTCCTGCGCAGTATCAGCCAAGCTAAGCTGGTGTCAGGGTACTGGCTTAACAGTACATTTAATGCCCTGTTTATAAATATAAGGGAGAAGGAATTGAGCTGTTACAGATTTTATCAGGTTTTATCTCCTCACTGAAAATCTTAGCTCTCAAAACATTTCTAATTTCCCTTATTTGAAGGCTCAAACAGTTTCAAATTACTGCCCGTGGATTGTTCTTGACATCGAGAATGGTAAATTTGAGCTGTGGAAACGCTGGAATGTGTGGTGTGTGCTTTTCCTGAACAAGGGAATTCAACGGGTAAATTACAGTCATTTACTTGGAGTGTAATTTACTGAGAGCCTTTAGGCAAATGCAGGAGAAAGGACAGCAGAACAGAAAAAATGGCTAAAGCAGGGGGCTCCCCCTCCTTATTCACATGAAATACAATCTATATTCACGTGACAAGGGTAGTAAAAACTTTCTTATTTAAAATACATATAATTCTTATTATTTTTTCAATTCATAAGACAGGCATTTGTAAGTATGACTGATTTATGTGAAGATAAGGTTTTAAATCTTGCTAAATTATCCACATATCTTCTTAGCATTGTATATTTTGCATATATCAGTATCTGCATGCAATCATCCCATATTTGAAATTGATAAAACTTAATTTCATGCCTAATAACAGATCAAGTATCTGAAACTGTCATCAAGCTAAATGGAAATGGCTGTTTTCATCCTATGGGAAGATTCAATATTTAATATATTTTTTTAAAATAAAAATGTTTATCCAATGGAAACTGCAACGAAGATATGCAGTTGAATTTTTATTTTAAATTAGCACATAAAAATAAACTGCAACATTTTTTTTCTTCATTTAAACGGTAGAACTACAGTAAAGAATCAGCCAATGTTTTGTAATCTCTAAGTACACGCACATGTAGAATAATTCTCGGGCAGTATTCTGACCCAGGTTTTCCGCGGGAAGCAGTGTGCATTGCAGTAATTGCTAAGCAAACAGAAGGCAGTGTTGTAAAGTGGTTTTGTATAGCATATTGTAATTTGACACTTAAGTTGTGCCCTGCATTACCCTGTGTCATAATTGATGGCTAAAGAAAAGCACATGCTATGCTAATCCTTTGTTAGAATAGCTTGTTAAATTGTGGTTGCCAATTTAAAATAAACTATGGAATGCTTCTCTATATTTTAAGGTTTGTAGTCTACAGTTTTAAGCAGTCATTTTAAAGCTGTTTTTCAACTTTATGTTGCATGCACACTATTCTGCCTTTGCGCACAAGGTCAGCATGTTCGCTAGTTTAATAGCAGACCATCAAGAACAAAATCAATGAGCTGCATGTTTCACACTAGTATCACAAGGGATTTTCCCATTTATAGCACATTTGTGTACTGATCCTGAGTTTAAAATGACAATATTGATGCCCTATTACAGCTGTGCCAAAATGGACGTTGCAGGGTTGATGCTAAAAGTTGTCTGAACTCACTGGTTTCCCAGGCTCCTGTTCTACTTTTTGTTTAGTTTAACAAATATAAATAAACCCCAGACTGCCTCCCTGCACCGTGGCACAGAGGGTCTGCGCTCCTGCATTGCATGCTTGCAATAGGTGGAATTTCTTGACTGCAGATTTCAAATCAAGATCTTTCATAGCTGGCACGAGGAGGATTATGAGGCTGTGTCTAAATAATCATCTGCGTGCTGATTGCTGAAAATAAAGTGGCATTACTGCTTATGGATGAGATAAGGCAGCTCTGCCCTGGGAAGACACAAGTGCGAGTTCTGTGGGAATTTTATGAGTCCTGGTGTGGTGTAATCAGGCGCCACCAGCTCTGATGGCAGGATAGCTCCCTGATCTGCAGGGGAATATATCCTGTGCCACTGAGAGGAAACGGTGCTTCTGCAGAAGAAAATGATTTAATGTTGGTAGAGGGGTTATTCATTTATAAGGGATTAAAAATGACTTCAATATTATACCTTTAATTTGTAATAATGGGCTGCGGGGCTGTTTCCTGTCTAAAATAAACCGTTTGACTGGCATGTTCATTTTGATCCATTCGGTTGCATGGTATATTAGAGGGGATAAACATACTATTTTTGGTTACTGTATATACAATTAAACTGGTGAGGACCTGCACCTGGGGTGTTCCTGGGCTGCTGGGTAGCAGGGGGGTGCAAGGCTGTCCCATGGCCCAATCCTGCCCCTGGGGCACCCCCATTCCTCTCCTGCCTGGGAATCAGTGCCTGGCAGGGCTCAAGGGCAGCACTTGAGCACATGGGGCACATCTGCTTTTGTGCATTGTGTTAAGGGGAGTGAAGCAGGTAGAAATTGAAGCCTGGGGTGTGCAAAATGCTTTTGGCTTTGCGGGACTGTAAAAATTAAAAAAAGCAAGCATCAAACCTTTACACTTGGGCTCCGTACGTAATTAGCTGTGTGACTTTCTGAAGAGCAAATGCAGTGTGTCAGGGGGTGGGTGACATATTGTGCAGGCAGGACCCTGGGAGCTGCAGTCACAGGGCTCATCCTGCTGCTTGACGTGCGACCTGGAGCCCAGAGTGTCCCCTGGGACAGATTTCCTTCGCCTTTGGGTGGCCATGCTCCTTTTGGGCATTAATCCTGGACAAAGAGCAGTGGTGACTGTCCTGCAGTCCAAAGGCATGCAGGTGACAATACATGTTCACCCTCACTTGAGCTACCTACAGGTTGTCTGTGTGTCTTCTGGCAGGGTTTGTTTTTTCTGTTTTTCACTGGTAAATAAAAAAGCAGAGAACCAGCTCACTTCTATTCGCCAGATGGGCTGTCATAGGATTTTAGGATTACTAACAGGTTTTATTATGTTGGATGCTGGTTTTGTTAAAGTTTTGGAGTTTGGGATCACCAGAAAATCTCAGCTTCCTGGTCTGAAAGTCTTGGTCTTAAGTCGTGATAGACACATTGAAAAGTGACCCAGAGTCTCAACGCAGGAGGGTGGATAAACTAGGTCCATATTTATCACTGCTGGAATTCTCATGCAGTATTTTTAAATTAGCACGGATGGGGGGAGGAGGAGAGAAGAATCTGAGGCATATTTTCATGAGCCATAATAGCAGCAGCTTAGTATAAGGCAGCATTCTCAGAAGATCTAACCAGTGCTGGTATGCCTGCAAGCAGTAGCAATAGAGATCCTGCAAAATTCCCCAAATACAGGAAAAAACATACAAAGAGGTATCTTTCACTGTAACTAAAGAATAAACAGCAAAGCAAAATGAACATACAGTACTTGCAAATTTACTTTTGTTGCAGATCAAAAATACAAGACAGCACTATCTGGTTGTAAAAAACATGCAGAATTAATCAGAATAAACATTTTCAGCATGGCTGTTCTGGAAAAAAAGGCATGCTCTCCTTGTGATGTTTGGTACAAAGTACTGATGGCATAACTGAATCCTGCTCTCCTGCTTTAATTCTCATGTATTTAGTGCAGAACTGCTGTCTTGTGTACTGGGAAAGAAAAAAGCCCACAACCAAGAACCAAATTTGATTGGAGCAGGCAGGATTAAAACGCAGGATTATCCCTGCAAAGGGCTATATCGGGTATGCAGCTCACTGACCTTTTTGAGGAGCAAGTGTGTGTAGAGTTGTGCTAGAATGAATCCCAATGCCTGTGAACTTGCCATGAGCTGGTGAACACACACACAAAGGGTGTTGTGCTCAGGGTTACCTGTGATCAGCAGCAGGGCTTCCTTCCTCTGTGTACATTTAATTCCAGTTCTCAGCCCAAACAGTGTCTTTGTATGAATATGTGCTTGGAAATAATTTTCCTATAGGTTCTGGTGATATAAATAATGTATGTGGAGAAGCTCATAAATGTAAGCTCGAATTTTCCTCAGTAGTTTTTGTTCTCAATCACCTTGATGAAACAATCTTGAAGGCGCTCTCCTTTCCGTGGCATTTGGAATGAGTCCCTGACAGGCTGATTTTCCACCCCTGTTGTGATGCTGCTTTCTCTAGTTAATATTCGTCTGTAAGTGTCGTACCAAAGTAAACCAAAGGAGCCCAGCTCATGACACTAAGGCTGCATTTGCATTAATTATGCAGTCAGTGCTGGTGAGAAAATGCTGTCACAGAGAGAGAGGCAGTAAATGAGAACCCTCCGAGTGCGCCTGAATGAAGAGCATTAAGTTCATTTACATGGGAGCAGGACGAGCCGCTCAGGCTGGGGAGAGGGAACAATGGCATTTCTCTTGTCGCCTCGCCCGCCGTTATTGTTCTGCAGCTTAATGACTTAAAGGCAGAGTGGTTGTGCTGACAAAAAGACAGCCAAGATCCCTTTGGTATTAATAACGGCAATAATAATTAATAATATCGCACTAATGGCGAAGCACATGCCGGCCCCCAAGTTGGAGAAGCCCAACCCAGTGGGAGGGTGTCCCAGGACACCTCACGCCCCTTTTCTGCCCTCGCCCATGGCCACCAGGCTGGGCGACAGCTCCTGCTGCTGCCTGGGGAGGGCAGTGGGCACAGGAGGGGCTGTGGGGAGGGGGCTGCGTGGGGCGGGTGGTGGGGGCAGCGTGGCAAGGACCTTCAAGCAGCCTCCAGCCAAATGTGGGAATCTTTTAATTTGTTTATTTTCCAGTGGTTATTCATGTGTTTCAGGCATCCAAAGCTTTAGTTCTGTAGCAAAATTGTTCCTCTTGGTGCCAGAACAAATGACTGAAAGTGGCTCGTTACTTCTCAGCAATTTCAGCCTCTCCACTGGCAGGAATGGGGTTGCTGCTGGTGGGGTAATGCAGTCAGTCTGCCCCATCACCAGCCCACAGCCCAAACCCATGTTGAAATACTTTGGCTGATACCACAAACACGGGATGTGAAATTGTAGATGAAAATATTTGCTGGGCACTGTATTCAGTAAACCTTACATGAAAGCATGTGTAGAAAGCTAGGATGCTTAAATAGTTTGCATGTTAAAATTCTCCCCTCTCAGTCCCATCATAATGAGCTGTGAACTGCAGTATGTATATGTTTAAATTCAGCCACTCTGCTGTCCCAGTGCCTCTTGTGTCCCCTTGTCCCTCCTGCCTTCATGGGTGCTGCTCTGTCTCTGCCCTGGACTGATACAGGTGACATCTCTAATTTCCCTGTATTCATGTTAAAGCAATCAGAGACTTCTCCAGATTCTTCTTCTGCCATCTGTGTGTGTGTGTACATCATGTACATGATGGAATGAAAGCAAAATTTGTCACCCATATGCTTATGGAGATACAGCTATGGAAGGTGTTATTTGTGGTCAATAAGGAGAAACATTAATACATATGTAAAAAATTAAAGGTGTGCTCTTTGATCTTTTTATACACAAAGATTACTCTCCTGATATTATGATACAATAGTTTGTGACTTCTTTCATGGAAATGTGGAGATTTTTTTTAAAGTTCAAAACTTGTTGTCATCTCTGTTTATCTTCAAGACTTTCAGACACTTTAAACTACGGTTTAAATTTAAAGTGACTTTTTCTATTCATACGCTGACATAATTTTCCTTGGAATGATTTATATTTCAATAATAGCTTAAATTATGTTTTGCATTCTATGCTTTGATGTCATATTCAGGAGGTGTCATCCCAAGATAAACTTTCACATCTGAGAGTCAATAAATTGTGCTTAAGCAGTCTAATGAAAATAGTGCAAATGACTGTATAGTTATATAGAGTACAGCTATGCAGTACAGATACACATATATATTTAACAAAAGAATGTGTTTGATCATATGGTGTCATTAGCTTTGACACCATTGCATGGTACCAGTTTACAGTGATATGAATCCTATAATACTATATCATGTTTTTATCCACTAAATAAAAACCTGCCCTATGTTTTATTACAAAGTAGGTGGCCTGGAGGAAAAATATATATATTCTTTCCTTTTGGAATAAAATATGCATTTGGGCTTCTCATTTCATCTCCAATCTGTGTTATTCCTTAAAAATGCAGAACTGCCTGAAGTCCTCTTTAATATTTAATTCAACAACTTTTTAATCTGTCATTATGCTGTGATGAAGTAAGCATCAAGTGTCGCTGAAAAAGATTAAATTATACTTGGAAATAGGAATTGAAATGATTTAAGGTTGGAGGCTGAATATTTGCTTTGCACAAGTAATAATCGTAGGAGCTTGGGTGAAGCACAGGTTTGGATCTGGCTCTAATGCCTCTGCCGATCCTCTCTCCCTGGTGGCTGCCCCTTGATTTACTCTGGCACTGCCAAGCTTTATTTGATTTAAATGGAGGTAGGAGGTGGAAATTCCACACTACAATACATTAATTACTCTACTACTCCTTACGGTGACTTTCTTTTTCTCTGTAAACATCATAAACTCTGATGCAGGCAACCCAATGGATAGCGGCTCTGAGCTACCCTATAATTTCTTGTTAACAAGCTTATCTTAAAATGGAGAAGCAGGAATAATTAATATCTACCTCTGGAAGAATGGATGATGTGAAACAGTGGAACACTTGTTCCTGTCCATTCATGAGGGATGCCCCCATGTAATGAGGGGACTTATGCCAGCATTATCCAATTGCTTCACCAAGGCTTCCTCTCTCCCTTACTTCACAAAGTTTCCTTTGAATTTCTCTGCCAGGTTTCTGGGGAAAAAGGAAGGAGCTAGATTCACATTGTGGCAGCTGGGGCCTTGAGAGACCTGAGTTCAAAATCTGCTGTATGTGAAGGCAAAACCAGCAGAGCTCATGGTCCTGTTTTGGTGATCATCCGTGCACATCAGAGCTCGGTGCAGGGTTTGGTGCTGCCAGGCTCATGGCTCTGTGGAAGGCTCTGTGCTCAACCGTGTGGGATGGAGGGGTTAGGCAGGGGACAGGAAATCCCTGGTGCCCCCGGCCTGGGCTCCTTGCAAGGCTGGACATTCCAGCATCCTCCCACCTGACAGCTATTTCCAATCATATATAAAAAAAGAGAATTTTGGTGAGTTTTCCAGTGAAGAGTATTTTTGCAGCATTAACCACACCATCACCTGACAGAAGAAAAGCTGTCCCAGGGCACAGCTTTCTCTAAGGTGTGAAGGATAGGAGCCACGCTGTAGGAACATTATGGAAATTCTTTCAGTGGTACCTGTATTACAGGAAAGTTGCAAGACTGCATCCAGAGTTAGTTAAAGAAATGGGACCACATCATTTGGTTATAATTCTGGCTAAACCACTCTTTGTTATATAGCATATTGTAAAGAAGAATCTGTTCCCTCATATCCAGTGCATTATTTATTAATTGTTCTCTCCTCTTTGTAGAAATGTGAATATCTATATAAATAATTGATTGCCACTATTAATTGGGCATCATGCAGTATTTTTATGCAACTCATGTTATCCTTTGGTAGCTCTGTGTATACCAGCACTTGGATGCTGGGCTCTGCTCCTGCTCCTCCCCAAGCCCAGGAGAGATCTCCTTGGGCTGCTGGGCCCCTGCCAGCCCCCACCCTACAGGAGTGTCCCCGGGGTGCTCAGCTGGGCCCTGGGAGGGCTGGTGTGGGGGGACCTTGCCCTCTCCCCCTCGGGAGGCTCCGAGCGTCTGTGATACTGATCCGGTCTTGTGCAAAGGTGAACGTAGTGTGACAGGGACAGAACTTTTCTTTGGTCTAGAAAGATGTATAACACACTGTCAGAGAGCAAGCCTGATATGTGCTGCTGTAGAGCTGAGCACCTTTTAACCTCTTCAGACTGTAAATTCTGAGCAGTTGATATTTGAGTGTAATTCCTCTCAAAGTGGCATTATTATTTGATTGCAATGAATTACCTTTTTAAAAAAAATCATAAGTATAAATTCACTTGACTGATCCTGCAAATTATTTATGATGTAGTGTTTTGGTCCAGGATAACCTTTTAAAATAAATCAGTTTTTCAATAATAGTTCAATGTTTGCCCACCTAATGGTGTTCCCATTAAGATCTGCATTTGTCACCAACCTGCCTTTTCAGCTTGTGCAGGAGACAAGTTACCGCCCCTAAACCCACTATGCTTGTAGGGTAAAGTAAATGCATGTCTTTGTAGGAGAATAAATAAAAAGAGCAAGCTGAGTCAATAAGCGGGTTCAATTCATGCCTCTAGCAATGGCGGACAGCTCATTTTGTAGATGTGGGTGTTTTGTTTACATTTATAATGCAGCTTTATTTAATGCTGACAGATATAGCTTGTGGCAAATGATAGTCAGAATGTATGAGCAGTCATAATGCTTCTGTCTTCTTATAGTGTGCTGCTGAAAATAAGCAGTTCACCTCTGTTTTTATTGAGGAAAGGATATGAGACAGCTATAGCTTCGTGAGGCTATTTATTGAGTTGTTTTACTAGCTGTGAACATGCCGCTTTATAGCAGTTGTGAAAATGGACTTTGCTAGTGTGTGGGAAAGGAAATAACATTGCAGTATACAAGGGTAGTAAAAAACCCCTCTATAAATAATTTTTCAGACTGAAGAATATTCTCATTTAAACAACTAGAGAGTCTGGTGATTTTTGCCAGATGCCAGCTTTTCCTCGGATGGTGTTGGGTTAAAATTGCTCTATCAAACGCTATTAATATTTTAATGTAAAAAAAATAAATTTAGATAAAGCTTTTTGAGCCAAGGTGTTCAAAAGCTTTGTAGGGAAAGTTTTGTGTTGTTGCAGAGTTCTGTGTATTTACAAACCTATCAATATTTAATAGCACTGTGTGATCTTTAGATCTGGAGAGAGAAGAGCCTGCCTTGTCTAGCAAAGCTTGCAGAGCTCAGGTTTAATTTGGGCTCAACATGCCTGTGTTGTGTTGAAGCTCAGGCCACGCATGGCTTCCGTGTGAGGGATGCTCAGATCCGGGGGCTGCGAGCGAGATGTCTGCGTGCTTTGCTCAGAGCGTGAGGAGCTGAGGATGTGGCTCAGAATCCAGGTGGCTCTTTGCAGAGAGGGTTTGTCCCTGGTAATTGGAGGGCAGGCTGCGAGAGACAAGCTGAGCTCTGCTGCCAGGGCCCTGGCTCTGCCTGGTCCCATGCTGCTGGGGGAGCTGGGGGATGCCAGAGAACCTTCATCATCCCATCCCTGCCCTCCCCAGCACTGCTCACCAACCTGTAGGGGTGAGCAAGCCCTGGCACCCCAGCACCGGGCTGGGGTCACACCTGCCCCCCCACAGCCCGGGGGTCCCATGGTCTTGGGGAATTGGTGCTGGGTGTGCATTTGCTGATGAACCAGGAGTCTCTGTGCTTACCTGGTGCTGGTGGTAACCGGCTATTTACTGCTGATATGTGTTGCTTAGCTTGTGATATTTTGAATCTTAAAATGCAGTACTAAGGATTCAGCAGGATTTGAGGACTTCACTGCCTTTTCTGTTTTTATTCACGTGTTCAGCAGCGGCACAAAAGAGCACAAATCATTTTCACATATGCAAAAATATTTTCGAAAATGGTGTTAGTCTCAGCAGGTGAGGCCTTTTGTTTCTTCTATGTTTATGTACAAATTCCTAGGGAACACTAAATATTAAATTGAAATAACCCTCCCTTATTATTACACAGCTATGGACTCAATTTAATTCTCTTCAGATAAGGTTTTTCTGGGCACATATATGTAATTGCCTGTCCTGTAAATACAGTTCAGACTACAGCCAGTGGCTTGTTCCTACCTGCCTTTTCTACAGGAAAGACTGTATTTATGTGCTTTTAGATTTTTTTTGATGCAGGCACTTTCCTTCTCATTCTCATTATGTTTATGGATTACAAGAGTGCTGTAAGATGTCCCCCTTCCCCCCTTAACTGGACAGAGAAATGGGTTAATCTCTCCACAGAGCTATTCCTCTACTTCACCACCTGTTTCCAAATCCCGGTTGCCAAAGGAAGAAAAATACTGAGCACTGTGGGGATGATGGAGCCTGGGCACCTATTGCAGACAGGGACTGAGGCTACAAATGCAGAGTGAAAATGTGAAAGAATTTGCTCTGTGTGCTTTGTTCTGGCTGGCAGACAAGGTAGCACTTTAAATTGCATCACTGCTGTTCATGTTTAATAGCCACCCAGGCTTCAGACATTTGGTGCTTTCTCATGGAGAGCACAAGGACTTTGAAAATCTTTGTTCTCCTCCTCTGACAAGATAACCTGAAGATTGAGGTGAGACTATAATCAGACAAAATTTTACATTTTATCTTTTACATTTTGGGAATCAGTCTCATTTTTATGAAAATAAATATATGGTCTAGCTCTCCTAATAAGACTGTCTCCACTGTGTTTAAGTAATAATCATTTATTGTTTAAATACAGTAGAGGCTGTAACAAAATGCTGTCAAGAGCCATCACACTCATTAACCTGCCAGCTAATTAGCCTCCTCCTGCCTGATTGCTGACAAGTTCTTCAATCTGAACCTATTGCTGTTGTGTCAGCGCTGAAGCACCAAGCGAAGTGGAGGAGGGCTCCATTAGATGTTTGCGAACAAAGTCTGTGCATTAAAGGTTTGTTTTCTGCACTCCAACAAATGTTACAGCATTAATATTCTCAGCTATAATTAAATTGGCAACTCTTAATTATGGTAATTAGTGCATTAACCATTTTTTTCCCAGCATCCCTCCCAGGCAAGGCTCAGGAATTCAAGGCGCTGCCCGTTGCCTGGAGGGGGGTGGGACCTTCCCCTTCCCCAGGCTGAGCAGAGGAGAGGAGGAAGGAAAGCTGGGGTTGTTGGCACCAAAGACCTTGTACTTGTGTTATGGATTAACCCATGGAAGTATAATGAATCCAAGTGTCCCCACCTAACTAAACCAAAATGTAAGACAGTACTTTGGCTGGATGCCGCAGGAGCAGAGCAGAGGTTGTTGCCATTTCTGCACTCTCTCAGACTCTGTAATTGGTCACCCAAGTTGTCTCTGTCAGAGCAATGAGTTTTTCTGGTCTCAGTGTGTTGCCTTTAAACTAATGTTCGCATGACAAAGCCAACTTGTGGATTGTCATCATTTGCATTAGTCTCCAGTATCTGTTGTGTCTTAGGACCTGATGGATGGAGAAATTTTTGGAATGAAATCAAGGTCAGTGCTAAATGGCTAGTGAGTAAAGGGCTGGTACTCATCTGAGCTACATCAGAGACAAAAAGACTGAATAAATGTAAAATCAGCTTCCAGCACTGGAAGTGAATTATCCCAGCAAGGCCACGTGGTTGGGTCTGATGAACCTTGGTGCTCCTGTAAATGATGCTGCATGTTTCTCTGGGCACAGGCATGCCAGGCCAGAGCAAATATCCTAGCTTGAGTAATGCAGAATAAAACCCTGCCAGTCAGCCCTGAAACTTATCTCTAAGTTTATCCCCTGATTTCAGGGAGAAATTCTGCCCTGATGTCTCTGGTGTAAGACAGCAGCGTTTCAGGGGTAGCACTTTTTGCTACTTTCAAAGGCAGAAAAAGTGTTACCTTGCTATTTTTTTTTTTCCTTTTCTTTTTTTTTTTTTTTTTCTCTAGCACATAATAATTCTGTATGTATATAGTAAAAAGGGAGATAACCCAAGGCAAATTTAATTTCAGATTGGGTTTTTGCTTAATGTATTATTCATAATATTATTTATATAATCACTTAGACATATCCCTGGCAATAAACTGAAAACTTAACTTTAATAATAACAGTCACCTCTGTTTTGGGGGCAATGGTGGGCTGGAAGCCTTTGGCTCCACTTCATCACCCTGCAAGGGTTTTAATAAGGGATGCAGTGTGGGGGATGGCATTTAATGAGGGGCTTGGAGGGGGGTTGTTGGCAGCTTTTTTTTTCTCCCCCAACATTTTTGCTGCGTGACCTGGTTTTGCATTTTTCTGCATCTCTGTTCATCTAATTAGGATGTTCTAAAAAGACCTGGACCACTTATTGTACAGAACTGTAGCCTGTGGGTATTTAATAAGGAGCTTTCAGTGGTACATTTGCATCTTTTGCTTGGGGTCTGAATAGCGAATTACCTTAAAGATCATTAGAAGCGCTGCTGTATTGTTAAAACCAGGCCACGATATTCTAATGACAGCTTAAAACTTGAGGCATTCCCCGTAACACGGTTCACTCCAGCATAATTGTGCATTGCACGAGTGACCCTGGTATAAACTGCCGATATTCCCAGCTCCTTGCACCCTGCGTTGCTGCAGGCAGGTAGGTTTCCACCCAAACACCCAGTCAGGGAGCGTGCAGTGACAGCAATAACAATGAGCCCTTTGCTTCCTGTGTGCTCTCAAGTGTGCGGCTCGACCGTGGCACCAAAGCTGCACAGGGAAGAGAAACGTGATTTGGGGCCAATCAGCAGGAGGTGGCTGAGATTGCTGGGGTTGGGTGCCCTGCCTACCCCTGGCTTTGCACAGTTCCTTCTCCAAAAATGCAGCCCTATCTCCATCAGCTCCCTTTGGTCAACGTTTCTACTCTTCACAACATGTTCTAAGCTCACAGGCTTTTTGGCTGCTGAGGTCTTACAATGTGGTGTGGTGGGTTTTGCCAGGGAGGCTTTCACATCACACTTGAGTGAAAATGCCAACTGAGCATTTCTGCTCTTTATCACAACCTGGGTAACTGGTGGTACTGGTGTCCATTAGCAGAAAAGCTTGGGCACTGCTTGGCGTTTCCCACCTTCTTGGTCACTGTTTCTTGGCCACAAAAGTGACATCAAGCCTCCAATCAAGACTGGCTGTTCTGGGGCCTGTGCCCAGGATCTGCTGGGTCTGGTGCAAACCAGGAAGACCCATTGTGTTTCCTTCTGACATCCACAAGTACTGCCAGGCCAGATGTTAGAGGAGTCACAGCCTCACAGCCCCTTTGTCCCATGGGAGCAGCTGTACCTTGGGCTGGGCCAAGCCTGAGCACTTCTCAAACACATCAGAGCTGGTGGGGGATGCTGGGCTTCAGGGAAGTCTTGTGCTGACAGATGGCACAGAGAATTGGGATACCTTCAGGTGAATCGGGTGCTTGGGTGGGGGAATGTTCTTGGATGCTTTTTAAGGTTAAAACTGCCAGGAATAATCTGGTGGTTTGGCAGAGGAGCTGTTTGTGCAGAAAAGAATTTATCTTTAAAAAATTCAGTGTAACCAGCATTATTTTTTTCCTCTGGGATCCCAGACAATGAATGCACAGGCCTGTTCATTAATATCAGTTGTCTTCTGCAGGGAGTATCCAGATTTGTCGTGCCAGGTTTTAAATTTTTAATGTATTACCAGTTCTTACGCAGAGCAGGCCTTTTCTTTGTTCTTTTTTATACTAATACTGTTTTGTATTCAGCCTTAACTCTTGTCTGATTTGTCTCTTAGTATCCCTTATAAAAGCTCTCCCCTTATCAATGCCAGTTGGGTCTGATGGAGTCTGTCTTTGAGAGTTTCTGCGAATGTACACTTCACATTTTCTTTACAGCAGCACTGGGGGTGTTTGAGCAGTAACTGCTACCTGAAAATCTGTGACTGGTTGGGCAGTGCTGGTGATGAGGTGTTGGTGGGGGTCACTGCAGGGTTCCACAGTTCCTCTAAGCAGGAGAGGAGTGGGGACCACTGACCTTGCTGTCACAGGAGTCATGCCAGGCATGGGATGGCTGCAAGACTTTTCCTAGCTCTTATGTTTGAAACTTCTGTTTCAGCCTCTTCCCCTCCTGAAAATGCTGCTACCGTGCAGGATGGCAGCAGTGTGCTTGCTGCAGCAGTGGGGTGGAGGCTTGGGGCTTCATGCTGGGGTCTGGACCTGGCCCCCCAGCCCCATTGGTGCTCTGGTAACTGCTGCACGTGTTCCAAAGAGCCCTGAGGCAGGGTCTGGGCTGTGACATGTGGAGTCAAACCAGACCAAGCGATTTGCATGACAAACTGTAACTCTTAAAAATCATTCTCGTAAACATAAATAATTAATCACATTATAGTTTTTATCATCCTTTTCCTTCCTAGCAGTATTAATAAGTAGCTCATCTTCTAGCAGCACCTGTTAAACCCAAAGCTGTCAGTCTTTATTTTCCCCAGAGAGCTGCAGAGAAATCTGTTATGCAATAATTTCTCCTTTACTTTGTGATGTGACTTTGGTGTGGTTTCTGTTATCTGTGTGTACACAACATGTGAGATTTGTCTCCTTTATTTGCTTGCTTTACTCCCACACTCTGCCAACCTGGGACCTGATCAGGGGTACCAGTCACACTCAGCTCTAAGTGTTGGCTATGGGTACAGTCACTTGGAGGCACTAATGGGGCAGTTATGATGTTTGGCCTTGCCCCCACACCCTGACCTGCAGGAGGAGCCCCAGTGGGACGGGCAAAGTGCACCTGAACATTGGGAGATTTGGCTAGTGTTGCAAGCTGTGATTTTTCCTCCAGTGTATGGAATAAATGAAAGAATTGGTGGAGCTGGTGTGCAGCACATGCAGCTCTTTAATGATCATTGAGTCTGTGACACCGCTGGATGGTGACAAGCACAGCTGGACGAGTGGACCCTGGCTGAGGGTTGGAGCTGCTCCATGCTCGAGGTTGGAGAGGTGGGGAGAAGCCATGAGACAGCCCCCAGTGGCTCCTCTGGGGAAAAGCATCAGCGTTTTAAGAATAACCTTTATTTCCACTTGATTTCCCTCTTACAATGGACAAGTGCTGCACAGTGTCTCCTCCCACTGAGACCCATTTTGAGGGCCACCCAGGTGGATGGGCTTGGTCTGACACCCTGCTCCCCATCCCCCCTGGTCTCTGCAGCAGGGCTCTGCTGCTGCACCCAGTGACCCAGCCTGTGGGGCAGCCTCCCCTTGGACCCTATCCAGCAGCACAAAGTCTCTCATTTGCTGCTGGTTAAGGCCCATTATGACTCCGTGTGTGCTTTGCACATCCTGCAGTGGCAGGGTGTGTTGTGAGGGGCTGGGCAGTGCCAAATTTTGGCAGCCAGTGCTGTGTTTAGCTGCAGGGCCCAGGGCTGCTCCCCAGGGATGTCCAGCACCAGTCCCAGCTCTGGGCTCCCCAGCATGCATCTCCCTCACATCAGAACGCAGCTCATGCTTGTCACATCCCTTTATCAGCTCAGGGAGCAGATACCCTTTTGGGGTGAGCTCTCTGCTCAGCCTGGCCACCCCCCCATCCTCCCACACACCTTTCACACTGCTCCAGCAGTTCCCGTGGCCATGGGGCCATCCGTGCTGGCTGTCCCTCTCCTCTTCCTCAGTTTACAGCCCTGAAATTCCAATTTAATACTCATGCAAAGAGGGCTGCAATAAATCTTGTAGTCAGCATTAAATATTGTTTGTTTTAGCTGCCTTGCACTTCATGTTTCCCCTTTTAAGGGGAGAGCCATTACGAAAGGTTAGATTCACAGTTAGTGGCGCTTTAGCTCTCCCTTTTGAATCAGTGAGGTTGCCGTTTTATTGCTCTCTGACTTGCACTTCAGTGATGAGAGTAAACTAGCATCAGATTAAAGGTCAGCAAATCCCATCAAAGAGAGGAATATTAGGGGCACAGATAGTTGGAGAGGCAGCACACCACTGGGTATTGACAGGGTGATTCCAGGGTATCACTCAGCAGAATTATAGCTGCCCAGAGAGTCAGTACTGCTTTAATGAGCCTGTGTGAAGAGGAAGAGGGTGGATTTATGTAGTTCCTCATAATTTTCTGTAGAGACTGTTATTGCAGACATTCTGTAGAGTGTTCTGGTCTTTCATTTAATTCAAAGGTCCTGGAGCTTTTCCACCCTAAGATTCCTTTCTGTTAGCTCAAATCAAAGCTGACATCTCTGCCTTCACCACCTGAAGCACCCGGTCTGGGAAGGGCTTTTCCCTGGCAGGTTCCAAGTCTTCTGTGCTGGTAACCTAATCTGTGGTCTCGTGCTAGGGGCTGGCTGGCTGTGTATTTCACCTCTGGACAGGCAGCTAAAACCAGCATTTCTGTGTCATGGTGAAACAGGGATTTGAAAAAGATGAGAATTTACAGTGTGTTCTGTGATTTCTGGGCTGGGAACCCCGCATAGTTACTGTTCTTATCAGGTAAGTGTTACCTGTAGTGCATGATTTGCATGAATATATGTGTGCTTTCTTTGTTTTGTTGAAATGCAATTAAATAAAATACAGACAGCACAGCAAAAAGATGTGCCTTGCACAGCCCCATCAAACCACAGCGAGGTATATAATGGTGTGTAAACTTCTGCAGAAGCAGAACACCAGGAGAGACTACAAAGTCAGTAACATTTATTTCTACTCTTTCGTCTCCCTTTGTTGCCAGTATATCAAGCAGGAGATCTAATGTTTATGTTAGGCAATAACAAAAGAGTTCCAAACATTGTCCAAAACCAGTGCGTTTTCCCTGAAAACAGAGCAGCTGGAGCACTTCCCTGTGTACATAGTTACATTATAAGGCTCACTTGGTATTTATACAGCTTTTGTTTACAGCTTGCTAAAACCAACAATTTATGAGCAACTTTACCGATCAGTTTAGAATCTGTTCATTTTTATTACCCAATGTAGATACCCATTTATGTGATTTATTGTTAGGAAATTCTACATGTATAAAACTTTGATCGTATTTTTACATAAGTGTGTGATTTTGCAATGTTAAAGCAGAGACCTCGTTCTCCTGATTTACTGCCAGGTAGGAGGCCATGCAGCCTGTGCCCTCCTGTGTTCTGGGGACCCACCACAGCCCCTGGCTTTTGGGGACACTGGGCATGTGGCACCACCATGTCACCTGGAACAGCACTGCTTTCCAAGGTCTTGTGGCTTTATTCATGACTGGGAGTAACCTGATCTAGGGGAAGATGTTCCTGCTCATGGCAGGATTGGAACTAGATGATCTGCAGAAGGTCCCTTCCAACCCCACACCATTTGTTGATTCAAGGGTATCGGTGCTGGGCTGCATCTTATTTCACCTGAAGCAGCATCATCTATCCCACTGTGCACCACACAGTCTGCCCCATAAAGCCAGGCTATGTCCCTTATAATAACACAAATAAAACTTTATGTTGTGCTCTTAAATGCACATGTCCTGCCAGTGACAGTGACCCTTGTGGCATGCTAATGCTGCAGACAGGGACACAGCCAGGCCAGAGGGATGCTGTGCTGCAGCCAGTCTGTCTGCTTGAGAACAAGCATGTGCAGCCCACATTTGATTTTTGGAATATTCTTTAAGATGGAGAAATAAGATGGCTGCAGTAGCAGGAGAGGAAAGAAGTGTGAAGAGAAATCAGGTAAAATTTCCAGTCTAGGATTCTTACTGCCATGAGGAATCTATTGGTGAAGTTCATGGACACCCATGAATTCTGGTGGTTTTACCTGGAAGTGGGATGCAATACTTCCTTCCTTCCGGGGGAAGATGTGTGCTCGAGATCTTTATGTGGTGGCTGCACAGCTGCCAAGAGGAAATTCCCCATTAACAGTATTGCTCCTGAACACTCTCTGAGCCTGGTGCATTTTCATGCATGTGTAAATATAGTCATATCCTTCACAGAATATAAAGACTGAGAAGTCCTTGACCGAGCACAACACAGAAGCAGAACTAGGGTAGGTGTTCATTTGTAGAACCAGCAGCTGTGGTGCAAGGGGAAGGTTCCTCTGGTACTGCCTTGATGTGGAGCTCCTGAGCTTTGTGCAGGCAAGTTGCTGCCATCAGACAAGTGCAGGAGAGTCAAAACAGTCTCTGCTCAGGATTGCAAATGAAACTGGATCGCTCTAGCAAATGTAATTAACTTCCTGAACGGGGCCCTTCCTTGGCTCTCCTCCCCGCTGGCGTCCCTGTGCTGGCCTCGAGCACGGCGGGGCAGTGATGAGCGATCGAGTACTTTGCTTTCTCAAGCTGAGCACAAATAAGACTGACATTTTAGCACTAAGTGCAAGTCAGAAGTAAACAAGAAAAATAGAATGATCCAAAAGAAGAAAATGGAATCAGAAACATAGAGATCTGTAAAAAGTAAGAAGAGAGACAATGCAGTAAAACTGCACAAACTTAGACATAATTTACAATGGGAAATAAATGTAGCCAACATAAAATCTGTAGCAAGAACTCAATTTATAAAAATACCAGTTATTTCATATTTTCTATAAAAAGTTATTTCATATTTTCTATGAAAAGTACAGCACTGTGTCATAAATCTGATAAAAGTTGCAATCACAGGAAAGATTTGTTTCTGTTGTGAACATTTTTTTTATTTCAAGGTTGTAAACTTTCATACTGGTGGTATTTAGGTT
>NC_044262.1:6407500-6422500 GCF_003957555.1 Calypte anna | reverse complement strand
GCAACCAAATTTCTGCCTGCTTTTTGCCTGAAGTCTCCTGTAGCTGATGAGGGATTGGCAGCTTTTTCCCCAGGCATTTTGAACCAGTGCTTGGACCTTGTAGGAGGGGTGGCATCCACTGGTGCAAGACTCCCTGTGAGGAATGTAGTGGAAGGAAAGGAGACGCAAATCAATTATTTCCAAATAAATAATGCACTTACTTTCACCACATGGTCTTGCATCAAAGTGATATGATGTATAGGATAATGCCAGCCTGGTGCAGATTTAGCTCTGTCTCGGAAAACAAGGGGGAGGTGTGTGTCTCTGTGCTCACAAGAATGCTGCTTTAATAGTTATGCTGAAGAATTTAAAAAGTTCTGCGGAGTCCCTTAAAAGCCCCCTGCAGGGGTTCCTGCTCTGCATGGGAATCAAGAGGGTGCTGTAGCACTGCCTGGACTTCAGCTCTCGGGGCATCCCCAAGGAGGGTCCTGTTTGGGATGACCACTGGGATTGCAGAAGGGTCGAGGGCAGGTCGGGTCCCCACAGGCGCACAGTGAGCAGGCAGCAGCCTGGCAGATGCAAGAAATACTGACTGTGTTTTCTCTTGTTCTCTCTTTTCTGCCCCAAGGTTTGAGCATCCGAGGAGCCCAGGAGGAAGACCCTCCCGATCCCCAGCTAATGAGACTAGACAATATGCTTCTGGCAGAAGGAGTCTCAGGTCCGGAGAAAGGTGGGGGATCGGCGGCAGCAGCTGCAGCCGCAGCAGCCTCTGGAGGGTCTTCAGATAACTCTATTGAACACTCAGATTACAGAGCCAAATTGACCCAGATCAGACAAATCTATCACACAGAGCTGGAGAAATATGAACAGGTCAGACATCAGCCTCTCAGTTGTACATGTACCTGCCGCTGCTTCCTCTGCACCTCCGCTTGCCAGCGCCTGCCGCTGCCCGGCTCCGGACCACGTCCCCTCCTCCCCTTCCCCACCCCTCTCTCCCTGTAAAGAGCCGGGATGCTGCGGGAGTCCGTCGGGCTTTGAGGAGCCGCTCACTGGATCCAGGACGCATGTCTTGCATGCCTGAGTGTTTTCTGTTGTCTGTAACCACACCAAAGAAGAACCTGAGCTTGTGTTCCCCGTGGAGCCAGCTCAGAGAGGGAGAGAGGAGCAGAGCTGTCTGTCACTCGGTGCCACGTTGGTGCCCCATGGTGAAGTGCTGCAGGGCTGGGTCTGGTGTGCTGGGGAGTGCAGGCAGGTGAGGGCCATGCTGGTGATCACAGCCTCTGGGGCAGGTGGTGGGAAGCTCCAGGACCAGGATCAGCCATGGTGGGCCGGCTGTAGGTTGGAAGGGATCAGGCAGCTGGCTGTGTCTGGCCTGGCATCAGGAGCTACAATGGCTAGGAAGTATGGGATTCCCAGTGAAACCTTTTCAGGCAGACACTGGCACTCTGTGCCTTTGTTAGGAGTAAAGAGAGTGCTGCATAGACCTGTGGGTTCATGTTCATTGCTGGGACCTGGTGACCTGCCACATTAGCTGCTCCAGTGGCACTAGGAGCAATTGCCAGTACTGCTGGCTGGTACTGGGCCAGCATGACTCCTGCCTGTGGGGTAGGGGCTGCGCTGCCCTGGTGTCCCAGTAACCCATGAGGGAGATTGCTCTGCCTCCTCTCTCTGCTGGTTTGCAGGGAACAATGGCATCGAAGGAGACAAGGGAGGGAAGAATGGCACGAGACCCCTGGCCCTCACAAGCCTCAAGCAATGTCTTCATTTTCTGCTCCCTGAGGTGTCCTAATAACACTTCTAAACCCTGAGCCTCAACAGCTCAGCAAATATCATCATCTGGTGGTTTCCTGAGTGGAGCAGGGAGGTCCTACACTTGCCCCCAGCCCTTTACAGCACAATGTTGGGCTATACAGACCAAAACCACAAAAGAGATGTAGAGATGGTGATAAAACCACTCGAAACCATGAGGGCGATGAGGGGAGCGCATGGTGCATCTGGCCCCTTCCCCAGCCCTGCTGCTGGGCCTTGGCATGTGTACCCTCCCGGCCTTGCCAGTGTAAAGCGCAGCCTGGGCGTCTAGACAGCTTTTTATTTTAGAGTTTTCCTTTTTTTTTGGTCTGAGACCCTCTCAAAAGCCTCTGGCTACTTTTCATTTTTTTTTCTGCCACAAGAAGCAATGGCATGGCCTGTGACAGGCTGTGCCAACACTGCCGGCCTCTGCCAGCTGCGCGCCAGTGGTGTGTGGAAGCAGGAGGTGGTGAGGAGTGGGTATGGGGAGCTAGGGGAGCATTCAGGTGCTGGTGGCATGGTGTGGTTCAGGTGCCAGCAGCCCTGCCTTTTCTGTGCCACCTCTTTCACTGTGTTGTTCAAGTGGTAAACAAATAACTGAGCAAATAATCCACAGGGGCTTTGTGCATAATCTCCTTTTCCTCCTTGAATGAAACCCTTCACCTTCCAGGGACTCCTCACACGCTGTGTGGACCCCTGGGCCCCCCTTGCATGGTGGGGGCCCCATGTGCAGCCACCAGTGCTGAGGTGTGGATGGCCATTGGATTAACAAGCACTATCCAGCAGGACTGTGTCTTAAAACCACAGGGAGAGAGGCTGGAGAGAGATCTGGGGCCAAAGCAACAGCAGGTTGGTGCTTGCAGCTGTTTGCTGGCAAGTGTCCTTTGCCTCTAATAAGTTTAATGATGTGGGGGAAGCAGCAGCATTTTTAGCCCTGTAGCTCCATTTACAAAGGTTTCAGCTGAAATGTCACAGCCATCCGTCCACACCACAGGAAACTTTGGAGGATGCTCAAGTGCTGCTAGGGAAAGGAGAGAGAGGTGGAGCCGATCTGAAACATGTATGCTTCCCTGTTGATCCTGACACCCAGCAATGTCTTCTCTACAGAAATATGATAATTTCCCCAGCCTTGCAGCAAACTGTCTCCTGCTGGTTTGTCTCAGCACAGTGCCCATCTCTGCAGTCTAGAGGCAGCTGGAATTTTGCATCTCTGCCTGCAGTGACTGCAGGTCCCTGAGATGTGGGTGCCCTCCTGCAGCCAGGGAGCAGTCTAGCCCCACACAGGGGCACCTGCCTGTGCCCAGGAGCTGCACCAGCCGTCCTCCCTCCTGGTAGGGGTGTTCCCATGGCTCTGCTGCAGCAGTAGCCGGAGCAGCTTCCTGGAGATGCTGCCCAGGCAGAGTTTGATCCTGACATTTGTTGCCAGTTAGGAGAATGCACTTGGAAAAAAAAAAAAAAAAAGAAATGGAAAGTGTGTCACGCCATCACACAGCTCTCCCCTTGCTGTGTGCCGGGAGAAATGGCCATACACAGGCAGCTCTGTCCATAATTTACAGCTACTATAATAGAGATGACATATTGAAAGCTATCTTCTATAATTACATTGAAATACATTTTTTGCTGTAGGCAAAAGTACTGTAAGGGTCCCAGACCTCCCGGAGCAGCTGGGAACCTGCTTCCTGAGTTCACAGATGTCTTCTGAATTCACCCCAATTTGGGGTGAAGTGTGGCTGCTCAGAAGACACCACCTGCCTCACAGAGCTGGCTGACACTGTGCCCCTGAAGACTGTTTTGGGCCATTTCCTCTCTTTTTCTTGTGCTTGTCTGAGGAGTCTTGATGAAGCATTAAGGCTAGCAGGAGCATCCCTGCTCCTACAAGGTTTCTGAGCAGGTTAACAAGGCCATCACTTATAACCTGACATTATTAATAATGTCTTGGGCACTGAGCAGAGGCCTGAAAAATAGTACTGAAAAAGGGATCAAGTAGCTCGGACGCTATAAATAAACAAGAGAAAACAAGACAAAGCATCAGAGTCCTCTGAGCTTACTTCCACTCCGTTGCACTAAAGCAGCTCTGCAGATGGGAGGTGCTAGTGGAGATAAATTCAAACCCGGCTCTCTAGGTAGCTGTAACCAAATGAATCCTCATCAAGCAATTCAAGTAAATTCAGGGAAAGATTCTTGCTTCTTGAAAGCAAGACACTTTAGCTTTGAAACATACCATTTTTGAAACTATGTTTGTGGAGAAATATTTCTCATAGAAAAGATATCTGAAAAGATTTTTAATTCAACAGTTACCATTTTTATTGTACTTTAAAACTGAATTTCCCAGATCTGCATACAAGGGGACAGGTGGCAAGTTGGGTGTCTGAAATATTCTTTCAGTGCCAAATACTTGGACCTGGCCGTATCTTTGGGACAGAGCTGCTTGCTTGTGAGCTGCAGCATTTTGGTGCCTACGTTACCTTCTCTCTGTGCATCATTTACCAGATGATCCTAAGTTGATGCCTTTGCCGTTGATCGGATGGCTGGACCCGACCTTTTGGATGTGTCGTGTGTGTGTTGGTGTGGAGCTGGTGCAGCCCCCGTGGCACCAGGACCTCAGTGCTTGGCACTGGCAGGCAAAGGGCACCTGCACCAAGGCTCACTGAGCTGCGGCGTGGCTCTCCAGTGCTGCCTCCCAACCGGTGCTGCAAGGATGTAAATTAGCCTGTAATTTACTTTCAGTAGTGTAAAGAAAAAAAAATCACTTTGCCTGAAGTGTATGCATCTTTCTTAAGGGTGTACCCAGATTTTAATTATCTAAATGTAAATACTTAACGAATTTTACTTAGAGTAATGAGCTAAAGTGCACACTACATAAATGAGATGTTCTAATTAATCATGTATGAACTACTGGTTTAAAGAAAAGCTATGTGAATTCTGTGAATGTTGGGCTATTGCCAAATTGCTAATCAGCATTTGCATTCATAGATGGCTTCACTTAATAAGTTGCGAGACGTTCAGCAAATGTTATAGGAAATTATGAGTTTTTAGATGCATAAACTTTTAACTTTTAACTCTTTCCCTTGCACAATCTACTGAAACACAGGAGAATCCATGAAAGTGTAGTTGCCAGACAAATTATATAGATATGTTCCACCTTGGCTTTAGAAGAAAAAGGGGAGCTAGAGTCACACAGATACCAGATACCAGCTGGCCTCAGGAAGGGATTACCCCATGGCTGTCACACCGCTCTGCCTGGCAGACAGCAGTCCTGGGGTTTGTTTTTGAAAGAGATAAGGGAGACATAAATCAGGAGAGTTGGTGGCAGTTTCCAGCCTGTGTGGGGTTAGCCAGGCTGCAGCGTGACAGCCGCCTGGCCATGCGGATGCTTGGATCAGGCAGCGTCTGTTGATGGTGCAGCCTGGAGTTTATATCATCATGTTCATCCACCTGTGTAGTCTGGGACTGGTAATTGATGGCTTCTTGTGCTTCTTCCCTCCGCCAGCCCCTCAGCAGCATGGGGCAGGCTTGGGCATGTCTTTGCTGAAACCCACCCTCTGAGGGGAGGCACAGAAAGGTCTAGAGACCCTCCTACTGCAGGGTATTATCCCTGCCTTCTGCCTGCCCGTGGCTTGGTGCTTGCAGGACAGGCAGCCCTGGACAGGATTTGCTCACTTGGCTGCTGAGTGTGTGCTGGTCCCTGCTCACATCCTGTGCCTGCCTGCAGCCATCACAGGCAGCTCTCCTCACCATGGTCTGGCCAGGGCCGTAGCCTGCTCGGAGAGTGATGAATGTGGCAGGAGCTGTGCCACTGCTGCTTGGCTTCCCTGGCTGCCACAGGACAGTGCCAGGTCTCGAGGACAGAGTATTTGCACTCGTGTAGAGGGTATGGAGCAGCACAAGGGTCCTCTAGCTCGCCCCAAAGCTGCCCCCCCCCAGCAGCCAGACCCAAACTTGTGGCCTTGTGGGATGGTACCAAACAATTTCTAAGCTTCTCCTTCCTTTGCAGGCATGTAACGAATTTACCACACATGTGATGAACCTCCTCAGAGAACAGAGCCGGACACGTCCCATTTCTCCCAAGGAGATTGAAAGGATGGTGGGCATCATTCATCGAAAATTCAGCTCCATCCAGATGCAACTCAAACAAAGTACTTGTGAAGCAGTAATGATTTTAAGATCAAGATTCCTCGATGCCAGGTAAGGGAGAGGCAAGTGCCCCTGCTCTTTCTGGGGTGGAAAGAGACAATTGCTGGGCAATCCAGCCCTGCATCTCTGCATGGGAGAGGCAGCTTGGCCCAGGACACAGCCAAGAACCCCTATCCCTCCCCCAGCAGCTGTTGTGGGAAGGGGTTTTCTGCAAAGAGCTTTCCTAAGCACTGTTTTTTCTACATATTGTTGTACAAAGTTGTGTTTTGTTTACCTGATGCTTGCTAGTTTACCCTGCTTGTGTGGGAGCCATACAGGATTTGTGCAGGGGGCTGTTTTGTCACCCCAGCAGATAGTTAAATGGCTGCCAGTACCAATGTCTGGCAGCATAAGGCCAGCCTTGCAGAGCACTGACCCTGTAATGGCAGAGCCAAGTTCTCTGGGAGGGATGTGCCCACGGGCCATGGCTGATGCTGCGTTGGCAGCTGCCTGTGCTCGAGGTGAGAAGGGCCATGATGCTCCCGAAAGCCAGACCTGCTGGCCCGTCTCACAGGCAGCTGTCGCCTGACTGGGGTGTGGGAGAGGCAGCGCCCTGAGCCCCTCCCCACCAACACAGGCATCCCTGAACACCCGCGTCTCTGCTGGGGCCCAGCACCATCCCCGCAGCCCACCAGCCTCTGGAGCAGGCTGGGCCTTCAGCAGGATGCGGGGAAGCAGACAGATAGGGGTTAGGAGGGGGTTTGTAGGCACAGCCAGCTCTGTTTGAAAACCCTGACAAGGTGGGATATCAGCCCCCAGCTCCATCCCCTCCACAGAGCAGCTGGCAGAACCCGGCGGAGCAGGAGCGGGGCCGGTGGAGCAGGGAGGAGCAGCAGGCACCACGCCGAGCCTGCCTGCAGCAGCGAGCTCATGCTTCACACCTGAAAGCTGTGAGGAACTAAACAAGAGCAAAATAATTTTATTAACAAGGAGGTCACTGGCAGGTGTGGCAAATTAGGGTAATTACAAACAGTTGGAGGAAATGTCTATGGAGAGCTCCAGTAACTGCAAAAGGTAAAGCTTGCAGATGCACATTTTAAAGTGATTTCTTTTAAAAGGAGGAAGGTAAATAAGGCAAAATGAGCGGAAGCACAGTAATGAGATAAACATAGCTCTAGGGAGAGAATCTGCCTGCTCCAGGATACAGCGTAGTTAGCGGCATCGTGATACTGCTGGAAGAGAGCGCTGGGGATTGCGCTCGGCTGCCTGCTGGCCTGGGGCACAGGCAGTTTGATTGCAACCAGCCCTGAGGGGAAGGGAGCTCCGAAGGAAATGTTTAACTGCTGCTTTCTAGAGGATGTTCTGGGGAGAAGGAGAGCAGCCGGTGGCGGCTCGCAGGCAGCTGCAGTCCTCATGGTCTGTGCGGTGGGAGTGCAGCCTGCAGTGCTGGGGAGGCTGGAACCATCCCGGCCACTGCTGCCTCGCTCTGCTTCCCAGTGGGGCCGCACACCTCAGCACCTGCCTCACGGGGCACAGGAGTCCAGGCCTGGCTTGACAGGAGGTGTACAGATGGGTCTCCCTTGCAAAGCCCCAGGAACCACTTTTTGGTGGAAGCCAATGAGCTCATTGAGTGCTGGGTGAAGATAGGTCCTGAGCCACTCCGTCCCTTCCTGGTGCGTCACCCTGGCTCCTGTGCAACAGCCGCAGGGCACCAAAGGGATCAGCTCACTAAGATGGAGCCTTTGGGTTGCTGCATGCTGCAGCATGGGCATGTGAAACAGAGGTTGCTTCCTCCCCTGCTATAGTCCTGTTTGCTTCTTGAAGTACAGTCATGGTTTTCTTGTCTCATTTCAGACGGAAAAGGCGTAACTTCAGTAAACAAGCCACAGAAATCTTGAATGAGTATTTTTACTCCCACCTCAGTAACCCCTACCCCAGTGAAGAAGCCAAAGAAGAGCTGGCAAAGAAATGCAGCATCACAGTATCGCAGGTAAGCAGCAGGTGTAAGCAGGTAAGCACCTGGCCTCCATCCCTCTACTCCCTGGGCAGTGCATCAGCTTCCCCACTCCCCTGCAAAACTGCCATCTCCCTCCTGACTCTGGAAGGTGCTCCCAACAGAAGTGTGCAATATGGAGAAGGTCTTTGCCCAATACACCTTTGAAATCCCTTCAGATTTGCAATATTGACGACAATAAAGTTCAGCAGGATGGTGGAACGTGACTGCTCCATTGAACTTTCCTTCCCCTTCCTTTCATCAGACTGCATAGAAAGCAAAACAACACTCTGTGTTTCCCGTGGCCTGTGTGTTAGAAAACCAAACTATTCCCACAGCAAATCTGATTCCTTCAGCTTGGAAAAGGTTGCACTTGGGTGGCAGGAAAAGCTTACCAACAGTTTCTAAGCTCTTCAGCCTCCCCATTGCCTATGGTGAGGGCTGGTGTGCTGTGTTCTCTCAACTCCACCACTTCTGCTTATCAATATTTCAGGTCCTTCAGAGGAACAATGCCTGAGGCAAATGTGTTAACTATTAATGATTGCATGCTGCAGTATTGGCATTATTAGCAATGCAACCTTTAGCTCTTTATAATTAAGACCTGAGTTGAGATTTACTTTATAAGTTTCCTTTGAATGCATGAAAAATTCAGGCACTTTATTGAAGACTTTAAAATGAAAGGGCACCCAGCTCCCCCAGATTTGGTATTGCTTAAATGACTTTGGGTGCACCTTCAGTACAAACCTGAGTAAAACTGCCCTTTGACATGGGAGTCCAGTGGGAATGTGTGTGCCTTGCTCTGTCCTTGCTCGTTCCTGAACACACAGCATGGACTGTGCTCTGAGCAGGGTGGGAAGCATGTATGCTTGGTGCTAGGGGAAGGTAAAGGACAGAAGTGGGGACAGTTTCTTCCGGTCCATTTATGAGTTGTTCTGGTTATGGGTAGGAATTTTTTTGAGGGAATTCAGCACCAAATTTGTTCCCTCTCACATTGATCCTTCATCACTGTTAGTGAGTGACTGCAGCCTAGCAGGTACTGGGTCATTGTGGTGGCTGCTGGGCAGCTCTCGTGACCCCAAAGGTATTCCTGTGGCTACTGTGGATGACTGCAAACAGCCCAAGAACACACAAGTACCTGGGCATCTTGGTCTGCAGCCCCATGTATTGTTGCTGGTTTCACTGATCTTGGCATGAGATGGTTTATAGCAATTCTTCCAGGAACTATTGTCCAAAAACTTCTGTGTTGTTAGGAGAGGCAGCGCCATCAACTCCATCTTGGAGAAACCAAAAGTTGGCCAATTCTGCTGGCAAAATGTAATTGTGAGAGACTACATGGCAAAGAGCAGAGCAGACCTTCTGGAGAGCTGTTTTCTGTCCACCTGGCACATAGTGAATTGTCCCTGGCAGAGAAAGAGTTAGTGATCCCGCAGAGTGGACAGATAAAAAGCTAGATCTAGATAAGGCTGAAGTGACAGAAGGAAAAGAGATGGAACATTTGAGGAGTCATAACTGATTGCTTCTAGTGCTAATAGATCTGATTTCTTTCTTAATTAGTTGTTTGATAAGATTTAATGTATATGTTGTAGAGTGAAATAAAAGGCAGGTAGATGGCCCAAAAATGTAGCAGCAGCAGTGAGCCTGTGACATGAATATAGGTTTGTCTCTTTAATATTTGATATGAGCATGAATTAGTTGTTTCTTGAATCCATTAGGAAGTCTGGGTGAGCGATGGGAGTAGCTGCATTGCATCCTCTGTAGCTCCGCGTGCAGCAGCCTGGGCTCTGCAGGGTGATGTGTGCCAGCCTGGAGCACAGGCAGAGCTGAGCACATGCCCTGGGCACGAGCTGCCTGAGGTGTGTGTCTGGGGTCAGAGCTTTGCTCTAGCAAGGTGTTATAAATGTCTGGGGAAAGCTCCAGCCTGAAAATGGGGCAATGTATCAGCTAATGGGAGAGGAGCATGTCTGAGAGAGAGGGAGGGCTTGTGATCCCCTGGTTGCTTAAGTTCCTGATAGATCTGCTGTCACAACTGGGAAATGTGAATCCTGTGGACATACTAATCTTTGGTGTTCAAAGGCCCTTCCAAAGGCTACATGGTGGGATTGTGGGGCTAGTTGGTATTTACTAGGTCAAACTGGCTGGAGTTGTCTTTCTTTGTACTGAAAAATGTATGTATTTTTGAGGTCATCTAGCAGAAAAGTTCTGAGCAAGCAGTGTAAAATAGGCAGTGCACACTGCTCTGGTGGTTGGCAGCAGAAATCAGAGGATGCGATCCAGAAATCGGGTGAATTGAGCAATCATTTAGAATACTGGCAGGAGTAGGATCACATGGGATGAGCAATGGCATCCAAGCGAGTGACTGAGCTACACCTTGCACAGGGCTTTTATGAAAAGTCTCTAAGTGCACGTGTTTCCAGCCTCAACCAGGAGTGCCTCAGACATTGCTGTGCTTGGCACTGTGCCCTGCTCCCCTCCCGTGCTGCAAACGCCCTGGAGGCACAAAGAGCTGGGAAAAAAAGAAAAAAATGTTAACGGATGGCTTTCCAAACTGCTGGAGCTTGTGGTTCATGTTTGATGAAGAGGCTTTGTCCTTTCCCTGGCTCAGCCAGGCTTTCCCTGTAGCCTCTCCTAACGATGATCCAAGGTGTTCCTTTCTTGTTCTGTGAGCGCCTTGTAAATGCTGGGGGCAGATTCATGGCAGAACATTTTCTTCCTCAAATACCTAATTAGTGAGTGGTTTGGGTCATCCCCCCCAGATTAGGCAGCTCACTGGAAATCTTGCTGCCATAGCACTTTACTGTGCTGCAAAGAAAATTGTATCCCAGAATCATTTAGTTGCAGATAGGAGATAGATGGTTTCAGTTTTGATATTGGTGTTTAAAATAATATGTAGAGAAGGTTTTTCAAGAAAAGCATAAAGGCAAACTATTTATTAAGATGAACACCTCACACAATTTCATTTTTAAGAGTACAGAAAAGGTAATTCTAGGTAAAAAAATGTCCTTAACAGAGAGCATCGTCGGCTGTAATTTAGAGCTATCCGATCAGCACGTGTTGGAGGGAGATAAACTGTATCATCTGTTCTCCCCTTACCATGGCTGTGAGGCTGATGTTTTATACTTTTGCAGATGAGCTTCTTCCAGGGTGTCACGAACAACTATCAGTCTATCATGTGGGCTGTAGAAAGGGCATAGTCATTGCTGAAAGCATGTCAGTGGATTACAGCAATAAAATTTTTCACTGCTTCAAACAAAAGAAGGATGTGCTTGACAAGAGAATATATTTAAAATTCTTTTAAAGAAAGAATGCAGAAGCTGCTTTTTGACATCACTTCTGCCCCTGCTTCTTCTGAGTGTTTGTTTCTATAAGCAGACTGGCAGGGAGAGCTGTGGATGTATAGGCTATTACCCCTTCTCTTCATTTGGGAAGTGATGACAAAAAAAAAGGTACAAGCTTAATTAAATAGTTTCCAGAGGTAAAATTCTTAGCTTGAGATCATGTACCATGATTCTGCCACATGGATTTTCAAAATTTTCTCTTTTGTGCCATTTAATTAGGCATGGAACATAAACTGTGCTACAAACACTTGGAAACACAATGGAAAAATTTCTGTGATCCATAAATATGTAGTTCACTAATTTCGGCAGTGATGCTTTTGTGTCAGCTGTGTCTTTTGCAGAACAAGTGCTGATTTATCCCATGAACTCAGCCAGTGCGGGCAGGCCTGCCCTATCCCAAATCCCACATTAGGCATCTTGATGATTTAAGTAATAATTTATTGTCTTTTTATTTAACATTGCAATTAACATGATAAATAAGTGCAACAGTATTGTTTGAAATGTAATATACAATTAAGCACAATTAATTAATTGGCTTTCAATGATCAGGAAGAGAAAGATGTTCATTGTTTTTTTATGTGAAGAGATAGTTTGTTTTAATGAAAAATGTGTTGTGAGGCAGCTTGTGATGGAGACAACTTTCTGGGTTGAGCTGGGGCTGGGCATGGAGCAGTCCCAGTGCTGACTGGGGTCAGACCAGCACCCACATCCTGGTGGCCACTGCAGGTGCCAGGGGCAGGGGCAGGGTGAGCTGTGCCCTGGGCAGGCAGGGAGCCAGCCCAGCCCCATGGGAGGAATGCCATGGTGGTAAATCCTGCCTGGCTCAGCCTCTGCTCCAGCAGGGTCCCATTCTCTGCCCAACACAACCAGCTGCCCAACCCATCAAGCTGCTAGGCCCACCTGGCTGTGGCCAGAGCCTCTGCATGTCCCTGACCCAGGTCAGGTTCTGCTGCAGCCCTGGTGGAGGGTTCTCATGGCAGAGGGAAAAGTCCTTCAGCCAGGATGCCAAAGGACCCGAGGGGGACTGTCTTGCCCCAAGAGTGATGCTGTGGTTGCTTGGGGCAGCCCCGGGCACTGCTGTGCTGGTGCACAGGGTGCTGGCTTTAATCTCAGGAATGGTTTAACATTTCTGGGTATTCATTGAGATGTGGTATGTGGGTTAAATATAACGTACGATTGCTGCTCTTCTCATTGCTTCCAATTAAACCTTGCTTGTTAGTTTAACCTCTAGGTAATCCCATCAAACAATTGATGTCAAGGAAACACTGCCCACAGTGGCTCTGGATGAGTGGCCATTAATTTTAATTGCCTTGATATTAAAGATTAAGAAGTATTGGGACTAGCAGAATGGAAACGATCTGATGTCAAGCAAATCTACTCGTTGAGGCTTCCCCAGGCTGCTGGTGATATTAAAATTTTACTGTGAGAATTAAATAAACCTTTATTAGTGATGGCTGTTGTTTGATTGGTCCAGGGGTGTGCATAAACAGAGGGGTCTCACACACACCCGTGGACAATACAGTTGATGTACAGAGATTCCTCAATTATGAAACTGTTAATAAAGCATAATCTGATTGTCCACAATAATTATTTGCTAGGTTTCATTAATGTATTATTGCTTCTCTGACTGACAAGGTAATATTAAGTGCAATATATAGAATATGGCGGAGTATCATCTGGGGAACAGAACGTATAAGGAACCATTCCTATTGCTGTTAAAAGCTAGAGGTTTTCTATTAATTGTGTTTAGACAAAAGCTATAGCTGCATAAAGTACAGCAGGGTTTGTCTCCTTCCAGCAGCAGGGTGCTTTACCAGGGCTATGATGGGGCACAGGGGTGGAAGGGCCTAGGGGATGCAGGGCCGTGAGGAGCGTGGTGCCCCAGCCCCTGCCTCGCCCCATGCCAGTGGCTGGGTCCCTTGCTGTGGGCATAGCCAGTAACCATTACTGTCTCCTCCTCTCTACCTCTGTGTTTTTGCAGATGCCTTTTTGTCTCGGCAACCTTGGCTGTTGTCTGTGTTACAAAGTGGGTTTGTTATTTAGGAGCTCTGCTACTGCAGCTGAAGTTAAACAAAGCCACTGTGAAAGATCATAGGGAGTTTTCTGAGCAGCTTCAACCGTGACCTCTTCCTGGGTTAACAGTCGGTGCCCTGTGAGCCATCTTGGCTTTAGTACAGTATCTTCAAAGGGAGATGACAAAGTGACTTCTCAGCCATTATTGATTTATATGATTCCTTTCATTTTCAGCCAACCAAACGCGATTCTATGAGAGGGCTGCCAAGGTTGTTCCAGCCCAAAAATAAAGAACAATTGCTCTCTGCCTGCTTACCCTCACTCAACTGGGCCTTGGTCCCCCTTCAGCAGCTTTTGGGGTCTTGCACTGACTTCATTGACAAATGGCTCACGGTAGTGGGATACAATGCTGTACTAAATTCTACAGCCAGCTCCAGGATGTGTGTCATCATCAAAGAGTCAGCCCTTGTGCATTGGTTTGCCAACATAGAGGCAGAGCCAGGTCATGTTCATATCCATAGTAATATTTGACTGATCCTTGGTTACTGCTGAGGGCGCTGGAGCACCCAGCAGATACGGGCTGGGGCACACATCTTTGCTGGGCCAAACATGACATCCCAAAGTGATGATGCTTTGTTTAAGCGCTTTGTGTTCTTCACCCTTCCCACCTCTCTCTCCCTGCTGCAGGTGTCCAACTGGTTTGGCAACAAGAGAATCAGGTACAAGAAGAACATTGGGAAGTTCCAGGAAGAAGCCAATCTCTACGCAGCAAAGACAGCTGTGACTGCAGCGCACGCCGTGGCTGCGGCCGTCCAGAACAACCAGACAAACTCCCCCACCACACCAAACTCTGGTAGGTACCCGGCTTGTGTGTCGAAAGCATCATGAGGGGCAATCCATAGAGGAAGGCCCTTGAAGGTTCCCTAGGGAGTTCGAGCTTTTTCTCATTCAATGAAAATAATGTAAAATGAGGCCAAGCTCCAACTCAGGCTTTGTAGAACTGTTAAGATTTTATTATTTTCAAGATGTCAAAGAGGAATATTTTAGCATGTACTAATTAGAATTTAAACACTGGGTTGCTTGAAATGGAATCAATATTATATATATAAATCTAAGGATGCAACTTTTATTTTGGAGTTGCTCTACCACATGTCCTTCTACAGTATTAAAAAATTGTCTCACCTGCGTGTTGCTGACATTTTGCAAACCTAAGCATTAAATTAGTAGAGGGGATAGTGTGAAGAGGAAGTTGCATTTTGGACTTCAGAGGCAAAAGTTCCCCTGAAGCACGGATGTGTTTGACACTATTTACAGTGAAGTTTTGCTGTGACTTAGTTGTAGACAACTTTTAAAGGGTATAAAGATCCATGGGAAAAAAAAACCCACAAAACTTTAATCAAAAGAAAGTAAGAAAAGAGTTCTTCCTCTGATGGTACTAAATCTGCTAATTGGGAATTGCCAGCCATTTCCTTTTGAAGGAGACATTAAACACAGACTCAGAACGAGTTCTTCTCCAAGTGTTTGGTGGGAGCAGCTCACGGTGAAGCGACCCACTGGAGGAAAGCTCTCGATGTGAAATCCCATTGTTTGCCAGGCTGCTCTTCCAGAGGGAAATGCTGAGCTGGGTCACATGGGGTGTCCCAGCTCTCCCAGCACTCTGGGACAGCAGTGGGAGCCAGCACCAGCCCTGCCAGAGCCTGTTGAGCTGGTGGGCAGGGGGCCGGTGGCCTGAGCTCACCTTGCACCAGGGCCAGCAGCCCTCCTCTCTGTGGCCCACTG
>NC_044262.1:6337500-6405000 GCF_003957555.1 Calypte anna | reverse complement strand
AACCACCAGAGTAAGGATTAATTTATTTGAAAAAAAGAATGCTTGCTGACAACCTCTCCTCCAGCTGCCAAGCTGAGTAAAAATATTGTACATTTGTTGTTTATAAATTTGGATAAAAGAGGAATGATGTTTACTTCAGATGGAATATCTTTAGACTCATATCTGCACAAGAGTTTTTCTTTCTCTAAGTAGATTCTCATATCTTTAAAAAATAAAGAAGCAGTGGTGCCTCTGCATTCAGAGCAGGATTTTGTACATTTTCAGCCTGTGTCTGAACAGTTGGGTGTTTTAATGCAGGTGGTGAGGTTTTAGCCTTGATGGGATTGCAGGTTGGTCTTCCTGTTAAATTTACTTGTGAAGCCAAAGCTGAACCTTTGCATTTGTCAGCCTAACAGCTCCTCTGTTTGCTGTTTTTCATCTGCAAAGGAGATAATTACTTAGGCTTCTTTCTCTTCCTGTCGGAGCCATAAAGCATTTTCTTTCGTCATGATAGATGAATGATTTCTTAATGTAAAAATCTAGCCAGGCTGGGGGCGGGGATTTTGCTGGCTGGCTGTGCCAAGGGGTGAGGGCCGGGCAAGTCACCATTGCTCCCCCTGCCTCTTCCTCCTGTGAGAGTGGTGTCCTCACAGCCCAGCATGCTGAGCCAGGCCCCCGATGGTTTTGATAATGAAGCACGTCATAAATACATTAGCATAGGCAAACCTTTCCCTGCCAGGGAGTGTCCCTGACGAGGCCGGGGGCAGCGGGAGCACGGGCCGGGGTGGCTCTGGTGGGCTGTGCAGAGGCCTCCCCGTCACTTCCACTCAGCGTCCCCCAACTCATGAGCCCTGTGCCTCCCTCTTCCTGACTGACATAAAAATATGTAGCGACAAGCTGTCTGCCACAGCAGAAATTTGATCAGACATTGATTTCAGCAATTGCCTCCATCGGCCGAGACATAAGGCAAATTTGTTCCCGAGCGCTGCTCTTGCTGAGGCAGGGCTGTGGTGGTGAGGGCCGGCGGCACGCCCAGACATGGAGAGGTGGCCAGAATGGGGGCTGCATGTAGGGGTAATTGGAAAACGCATCTGAGCAGCCCCTTCCCACCTCACAGCCCCACGTCCCTGTGCTGAGTGGTGTCTGCAGGGGCACAGGCTCAGTGGGTAGAGCAACTCCATGGGGGGGTATGCTGGGTGAGGAGCATCAATTCCCCACTTTGGGAAGCCAGAAGAGGTGAGGATGTTAAACACAATGGCCCCAGACTCATCTTCTCAAGGGAGAAAGCTGAAGTGTTGGCTAACGGGATGTTCTTCACTAAAGTATGGATGGTCTTTGCACAAATCCCAAAGTCCTAAATTGCAGCTAACATTTCGCTAAAACGTTTCCCAGCTCTCCTTCCTGGGGAAGGCTCAGCGATACCGCAGAGCCTGCTTCCAGCATCCTGTGCCTACCTGCTGCTTTTTCCTGTCACAAATTCTGCAACCAGAGGGAGTGCAGGAAAATCTCCTTTGCAGAGCATCTCTTCCCAAGCCCTGGGCTTGCCAGTCTGATACTTTCTGTGCACAGTATAATTAATATGTGTAATTGTATCAATTGAATTGTTTTTCCCTTTTCAGGCTAATGGAGGCTGGCAGGACGCAACTACTCCATCTTCTATGACTTCCCCTACAGAAGGGCCGGGAAGTGTGCACTCTGATACCTCTAACTAATCTCCTAGCAACACTTTTTCCCTGAGCTGAGATGCCTTGATTAGTGCATTCAGAGTCACAGGAGAAAAAGGAAAGAGTTTTTTTGTAGCCAACCACCTACAGCTTTACTGTAAAACCTTGTCTTACTAGAAAACTTGGTAAATCTGTTTTTTAAAGGTATCATAATCATTTGTATTTATACTTAAAACACAAAATGTTAAAAAGCACTTTATCCAATTAGGCCAAGATTTAGCATTGTTTATAGCCCTGTAACTATTTTATCATAATTTATTATCAGCAGTTTTAACAATGTTGGTCTAACAGTTGCCAATTACTTGGCCTTAAGGGTAAAAGTACAGGACAAGTTTAACCTCAATAGCAAGAGCAGACACAAAGAAACACCTCACCTAAATTTAACTTTGTGCATATTTCTGTGGAAAGTCAAAATGAATTGCAGACTTTGATTGTGTTTAATCTTTTCATATCTCTCATAGAGCTGGAATAAAATGAGCTGTTTGGTTATTTCGGTTAACAATGGTTGTGTTTAAGAATCCTTATTCGTCACATTTTTGTTGTGATCTATTGTCTTACAAATTAGAATGGAAACCAGGAGCATCTTTTCTTGCTAAAACTACCTGGACCCCGAGTCTCCTCTCTGTGTTTCGACACCGGACATAGGTTGTTCTTAGGAGATGAAGAGACTTGCTGCTGATCTCGGGGGAAGCCAGGACCTGGGGTTTTACAGTACGAGCTGGGTGCTGCACATGCCTGCCGAAATGTGTTATCTCTACTTGGCAGCAAACCACAAACAAAGGAAAAAAGCACCATCATACGGAGTGTTGTACATAGTGTAGCAAAAGAGTATTTATACATCTCACCAATCAAACACAGCTTTATTACCTCATGCGAACTCATACAAACCAATAGACTTTCAACATGTTCTGTAGCTTAGAGTGCTCACTTACTACCTCTGAACGATACTCACGCTGTAGTTTGTCTCTTTCTTATCTTTTTGCATCTTGTAATTAACTCTTTGTTTCCCCATGAAATGTAATGTACATTGTAATCTTTTAAAAGAATCAGGGTTGCGTTGGCAACTTTTAAAGAAGAGAAAATGGAAACATGGGGACTTAGATTTAACACAAAACAGTGAAACTGTTGTAAATACTGAGAAACATTTTGAATGTTCTTCATCTTGTTACTAATCCACGCAAAAACCAACAACTAATTGTAATGCATACAGACTTCAGTATTCAGTACTGTATCTTTCCCCCTGTGTAACAGGGGCCCTTTCTCTCTCTCTTTTGTATTGTATGCGATTCTGAAACTGATTGAGTCATGAAAATAATTTGTGGCAGTGATTCTAATGTATTAAACCGTTTCGTGTTACTTTCTAACTGGATTACACCCTGGATTGAAAAGTCTTCCTCGTGGTAGTTATATGTAGTTTCAAACATGAATAAACTTTTTGCTTTCATGATCAAATGTTGATGTAATTTCTTCCTGCTCAGTTTAAGTCAGACCTAGGAGATGAGTAGGCTCCCAGAAGTGCAAGCTGTCATGAAGCAGCAGCTGAGTTCCTGTAAACACCAGTAGCTGGTGGTGCCCTCTTGCCCAGTGGAGACTGGAAATCCTGGGAGAGGTGCAGGGAGTGGGGACAGGAGCAGCACAGGCAGGGCTGAGGCTTCCCCTGCCACCAGCCCCTGCCTCTGCGTCCACCCAACTCTGCCTGGGAGCAAAAATTCAAGTTGAGTCAAAGGAAGGGGTCAGTCCTTGAGATCAGTTTAGAAATCATCCTCATCATATTCACTCTTAATTACCATCTTTATTTAACATTAACTTTGGAACTATAGCCTTGGCTAGCAAGTATAATGTGATTATAAAAATATTTTTCTTTATTAAAAAAACTTTTTTGGAAGGATGTATATATAAATGCTAATTTTATATCTTTTTAATAAAGTAAAGGTCAATAACAGGTAATAGCCTATTTACCATATCTCAAGGAAATTGACTCACAGGAAATGAAATTAACGTTAATCACTTGCAGCAAATGGTCTTTGAGAAATATAACTATCTACTACTTGGGTTAGTATAGCTAGGCAGGAGAGGGCTAGTGCTCACCACCAGCAGCCCAAGCTGGGTTGGGGCCTGGGCTAGACCTTGGGCTGGGCTGTCTGCCCACACCTTTCATTGCCATTCATCTGGTCAAGCCTTCAGGTGGTGTTCTAGTAGCTAAATGATTATTTGCATGAATCAATTAACTTGTGAGTCAGCTTTTCTTATCAACAATTCTCATGTCAGGTTATCATGTAAAATACCTTTGTTTGCCTGCTTTCATCCCCAGGACCATGGCCACACTCTTCCTCTGCATCCCGTGTGCCCTTGGCACAAGTTACTGCTTCTGCTTTTCTTTATGGAGCAGACATGAGTTCTCAATCAGTGTTAGAACTGAATGTTGCTTCTTTTACTACAGCTGGTGCTTTTAAATATATAAGTAAATAACTAGACATACATTACAAAGCCTTTGTTACCAGTTAATGAGAGTTGGGGCAGATGGGGAACATGGACTTCCAAAGATGTGTGTATGGAGGACAAAGCAGTAAATGGTTTACACTTGCTAATGGAACTCTCCAAGTCTATATGCTTGGTGTTTATGCTCCAGCTCAATGGAAACAGTATTTTAAATGTAAAGTGTGTCAGTGGAGGCGTAGGCAGCGTAATGAACACACAGACGTCCCTCATCTTGATCACATCTCTGCTGGCCACAGGCAAGGACCTGTCACATGCAGAGGAGGTTCAAAGGAAGGCCATCAACAACCTTTGGGCCTCACTTGCATGCCCCACGCCTGCTGGGCATCATTAGTGAGCTGTTTTACAGCATTAAGGCTTTGGGTCCCTTTGAATTACAAGTGCAATTTGGCCTTTCCTTACATTGGAGAGCAGACACGTGGTTACATGGCAAATAATAAACATCTTATCCTTGAGGCGTGATCACACATCAGAAAGGTTTACTGCAAGCACCAGTATTAGGATCATGCTGTTGATGGTATTGTGTTTCGCCCAGTAGCTACACCCCTAGGGGCCATCAGAGCCTGGTGCAGGAACAGCCATGTGTGTGAGGATCTCTCCTCTGTGCAGGCACCCAGCTGGGGCCGTGGACCTCTGCTGCAGCACTGCACACCCATCCCATCCAGAAGAGGAGACTCTCAGTGGCACCATACTGATTCCTTGTGCTCAGGCTTGAGCTGCTGCTGCCCGTGAGCATCACCATGACCAGAGCTGCTGCAGACCCATGCCTCCAGTGCACCAAGTAGCGGAGTAGTGAAGCCCACCAGCCCTATGGCCAGTGGCCAGGGCTGCCACTGGCCCTGGGAGGTGACAGCCTGGAGACCCTGCATAGAGAACAGCAGGACCAGATAGAGGATTTGTAGCAGGTCCTAGGAATCACTGTCTGCTTTGCCTCGCACCATGCTGATGAAGGCACCTCTCACCATCATCACCATGCTACATGTCCATGGCTGGACCTGCCACTTCTGGAACCAGGCCCAGATCTGTCTGACCTGCTCTGCACCTGACCTGGGGAGACCATGGCATGGGCACTGCACTGATGAGCTGCTGGTGGAAGGAAACGAAGGAAAAGAAAACCTTCATGAACCTAGAGTGAAGCAGGTGATGGTCTTGGACACCAAACACCCAGCTCCCTGTGAATCTGGCCTTGGATGCAATGAGGGATGCTCAGCCCAAGAAGGGAAGAGTCAGAGAGACTGCAACCTTCTGGCACAGCAAATTCCATGCCCCACGGGACTGGTTCAATGGGGACAGCTCTGATGATGATGCAAATTTGGCATTAAGCATGCTAGGCTGAATGACATGTGCTGTCCTGTAGCAGTGTCTTTTGCAAAGACGACATGCAAGTTGTCTGTAAGATGCTGATGCCAATATCTGTGCCATGTATTTCCAATGTGATAAAACTAACTTCAAGTAACTGAAGATGTTTCCAGTTTGTGTTAATAAAATACATCTTTTTAAAGAATAGAATTCTTCAAAGACTGGCAAATTTTATTTTATTTCATTAGCTTTAATGTCACTGCCATATGGACTGTGAAGAAAAGTGAACCATTAGATCTGAGGGACTGAGTTATCAGCATGACACAGAAAGCACTGATACAATTGTTAAGGATAAGCCCTGGGAGTGATTTATTGCATGCATTGTATTAGCCACAGAGGAGTTATGATATGCTTCCCATTCCTGTATCATATTAGGATTTTATTAGTCTAATATGACACGGTAATATAATATATGATTAGAATTCCCATCCAGTTATCCTTCCCTTGGTGGTGGAAAGCAGGAGAGGGGGTTTGTGTGCAGCAGTTCCCTGGCCGTGTCCCTTGGTGGAGGGGCTGCCAAAGTGTTCTCCCAGCCTTTCCAGGAGCAGCACCCCAATCCGTGGGCAGAGGCCTGGGCTGGCTCTGCTGGTGGGCACAGGATGGTCCCATCCTGGGGCTGTCCTTCCACATCCTCCCATCACTGCAGTGCTGCCCAGCCTGCTGTTGTCCAGCAAAGGGACATTTGGCACTGCTGGTGGTGGGCACAGCTGTCTCTGGCTGGGCACAGCCTCATCACCCCGGGGCTTGGGGGTCTGGCTCTGCCCTCACCAGCAGAGGCACCAAATTTGCTGGGGTCTGTGCCCCCAGCTGAGCTCAGCCTGCTGGGCTGCTGTGCCACACTAATTGCTGTGCCTTGTCACAGCATCCCCTTGACATCACTCCACATGTGACCCTTCCCATGGAAAACTTTCCCAACAAATCCTGAGGACAAACTTTTCTTCAAAGTTTCCCTGGTATGCCCCATCCATTTGTCACCAAATCCCTTGTTCCACCCGGGACTGGCTCTGAAGCAAATGCTTTTTGTAGCCTCAGTCTTGCCTCCAGCAGCAGCAGGAGGAAAAAAAAGAGTTCAAGCATATCAGAGTGCTACTAGGTGATAAATCCAAAAATCTATATCAAAGCTTATTTGATCATCTTCCTGTCATTGATATAATAAAAAGGATTAATTTATTGGAGACTGCCAAAACCCTCATGTGGCAGCAAATTTAAGGATCTTGTTTATACAAGCTAATTAAACCCAATTAATTTCATTTATATCTGCAGCTACTACTGTGGGTGCAGACACGAGTGCTCATGTAGGGGTGCTGTGGGTGCATGTGGCACACGTGGCTGTGCCCTGCCTACATGAGACCTCTTAGGGGAGTGATGGGGACACCCGTGTGACCCCGAGGAGCACACCTGTGTCCTTTGGAAGGGAAGGGGCCTTCCTCTTCTTCCTCCTACTTCTCCTCCTGCTCTTCCTCCTTGTACCACCTCAACATGCTCAGCTCCCCAAGGACAGCACCTGGGCGCAGGGCGAAGCTGGAGGGTCTCAGGGTGCCCCTCACTGTGGCTCTGGTGGTGTCTGTTCCCTGACGGTGTGGATGCCACCCACTCAACCACTCTCCGGGTGGGAGCTGCCACCCAGGCAGGTGCCCTGCTCCCTGAGAAGAGCACAACCCCAGAGGGGAGCCCTAGCCCCCTGCCTCCAGCCCTGCTTCCTCTGGGGGAGCAGAGGGAGAACACATGGTGCACTGGGCCACCCTTAGCTCCAGGAGCCCAGGCCAGGCTGCAGGAGACCCAGCAGGGCTGTGGTTGGTGATGTGAGATCACCAACCAGCGCTATCTATTAGGGTAATAAAAAGCTGCATTTTTTTGTGGGAAAACTCAGCACAAAAGAGCACGCGTCATTAAATATGGAAATCCAGAATTTTATTAGCAATCTGCTAGATCTGAACTGACGCCAATTAAACAAAAAAGATATCATTTATAAAAAGGCAGAGTTCAAGTTGTATTAAATATGAAATGCAATTTTCTGCTCGTTGTGATTTATTACCGGTGGTACATTGTTCAAAGAAGCATGTTATATTTCAATAGAGAAATATTGTTTATTCATTAATATTTTAAAACTTGCTTATTGCTGTGTATGACTCTCCTGCAGAATGAAACTTACGATTTAAAACATGAATTAATAAACACATTTGAAAGTGTTAGACAATATCATAACTGCTCATTTTTCATTTTACTGGGAGCGTATAAAACTTTTATAATTCTGTGTGTACTGTTATTTTCCAAATAGAGGTATGGACCCTACATTAGTAAGTTCGTGTAAAGATGAGAGAAGGAATAACGTATGTTGGGAATCAGTCACTGTGTCGTGCTAATACAGGCTCAGTATTTTGTTGTTACATTATTCATAAATCTGCTGTTTAGTGCTGTGTCCCCCTGCAAGGATGCCCCGAGTGTTTCTCCCCTGGCAGCTAGCAAGGGTGCTCAGAACACTGGTGCTGCAGGGATGCATCGTGCTCTTGATGCAAGGAAACGTTTGATAGAGGGTGACATCCTAAATGAGGCCGAAAATATTTTATACAAAACGTGATAAAGTAATAATGATCTCCAAAGCCTCAGGTTATCTTGGTTATTACCTGCACCCACCACTTGAATCAGCAGCATTACGGGGGCCAGACCCGATACGCAGATACCTCTGAACTCATTAGCACTGAGTACTTTATATAGGCCCACCTATCAATCGCTTGATTTAAACTAACCTTTTTTGTATCTTAAAATCTCTCCTGCCGCAGCCTTGCTGTATTACCATAACAATAACCAGTATTTCAATTTTAAGAACTCATTTTTCCTCAAATAGAAAGTGCCAATCAATTTAAAGAGCAGAAGATGCACGCGGAAAGAACCAGCAGGGCATGTTCTCAGGTGTCTCGCCCTCCTGCTCCCAGCCCACTGCTGCCAGGAAGTGTTCCCTACACAGGAACCTCCCTGGTGGAGGGGACTCACTGTGTGACCTTGCATCGTGCAGGAGTGGGGTGGAAATAATTGAGCTGGATGGGAGGCTGCCATTTGGAAAGCTTCAGGAACCCCTGCCCTGGGAACCCCTGTTCCAACAGCAGCTGTGGCTGAGGGCTTAGGGCTTTGGGGGGATGCATGGTGGTGGGAGTGAGGGTCTATGGGGGGTTCCCATGTGCCCTTACCTTGCCCCAGTTGATGTGGGGTGGTGGAGAGCAGCTGCATGCAGGATGGCCGCCCTCACCTGACAGTTAATGTAAATTCACTTCTTTGTTGGGGAAAACGAATCAGCAAACCTTATTACTCCAAGCCAGTCAATTAATTAAAGTTCAGTGCTTAATCAAGTTCTAGTGGTCATACAAGGGGCACAGGGATTTCTCTCTCCTGAGCACCATGCACAGAGGTTAAATGAGCAGCACAAGGAAGGGCAGGGGCTGCTTTGGCTGCACACTGTGCCCCACATGCCACTGCCCAGCTCCTCCCTGAATGAGCCACCACCTTGTCCCCACTGGGCCAGAGGCACCACATGAGCTGCTCCCTTTGGCAGCACCAGGGCAGCAGGCATGGGAATTGGGGGGATGGGGACGGAGGGCAGGGGCTGCCCAAAGTGGGGAGCAGAGAGGACACAGCATCCATGCTGCAGGTCCCCTAACAGAAAAATATTTTCTGAATAGTCCTGACTGTGTGTTTTAGTAATGCTCAAGCCCATCCATAACTGGGAGGGAGATGCTGTCCAGCACACAGGGCAGCAGATTCAATTAGGTTTCTCTCTCCTCCAAAGGTGGCACAAGAAGCAATCTCTCTTTTTTGAAGAATGTAATAACAGAGTGCAATGGAAATGCGTCAAAGAGACTCAGAGAACAGGATCCCTGCCTTAAATCTTGAAAAGTAGTCAAGAAAAATATGTTGTTTACCTGAATTTGTTTTTCATAAAGTCTCCCAGTAGATTAATAAACAAACCTTTTGGCTGTGAACACCTGGCCCTACATGCCATCAATAACACAAGCGGCACCGACTGCATTAATACACACTTAGTGTGGGGAGGCAAATTGTAGAAATCTAAATGGAAGTCACCCAAAAGACTAGGCTCATGACAAGGAGGTCACCCGGGGCCTCTGCCCAGCTGTGGGTTTGTCTGGCTTTGAAACAAGTGACCAGGATTTGGTCTCCTTGGTCTGACCTTGCACAGCACTGCTGTGATCCACTGCTCAGCAGCTGCCACAAATACAAGTCATAAAGGACTGAAAGGGCATCTTAGCTGCAAAATATTTCCACAACAAATAATTAAGGCTGGATAGGATGTTTTTTTACGATCTCTTCCATTCTTTTTTTGTAGCAGGGGTGTGGCAGATGCTAAAAAAAGTGAGGTGCCCTCCCTGGCAGCACACCTGCAGCAGCATCCCACCAAGCCTGTCTGCAGGCTTGATCCTGGCATCCCTTAATTGATTGATAGGCTCGGACTGTCAGCACTTAAAGAGATAATTCAATTTATAAAATCCTATTAAGTAGTGAAAGATTTTTTGATTGTTGAATTGTTTCCTATGTTATGCAAGTCATTTTGGTCCCTCTCACTTGGAAATCTGCTTCCTGTTTGCAAGAGGGCTGGCGACGGAGTCAGTGGATGCTCAGAGCCAGGACAAGAGCAGGACCTGAGCAGTGAGGTGCGTCAAGCTTGCAGTGTCCCTGTGTCCCAGAGTCCCGGTGTCCTGCATTGTCCCAGAGTGCTCACCTGGGGCATGGGCGGGGACTTGGTCAGCAGCCCCCTCCCACTCCTTCCCCGCGGGTGTCATTCTGCCAGAGCAGCACCGTGACCCAGGCACTACCAGCTCCGGGGTGCCTGGATGTCGCCTGCCTCGGTGACCCTCTGCGACACAGGCACAGGTGGGAGCCCTTGGGTTGATGAGTGGCAGCTGAACTTTCTCTTCTCTTTCCCGCATGTGCTCTTCGTTTCCATTCACCACCCCCACAGTGATGCAAACTCCTTTCTTTGGTTTGTTTCCATAGAAATCCTCAGCTGTAAATCCTTAAGTAACTTTTTAAAATTTTTTTTTATTATTTTTATTTATAGTGTGCTATTAAGGTCCTTTCAAGCTGAGGACTCCAGGAAATGAAATAATAGAAAAGGCACCACTTTGAAATGCATCCAGGCATTTATTGTTAGTAAGGGAAAAAGTAATATGAGCATTTAAAGAAAATATTGGCAGATAAATTGGGTTTTAAAGAAAACATAATTGGATATAATTTCTGCTTCATTCACTTAAATATTTATTGTTTTATTGACTTATTTTATTTATAATAAGAAGCTTAAGCTGAAATTTAATTTTGTTGATATAAATATACATTTTCATAGAAAAATGTGGCATTAAAAAATGTTAGTGAAGATGTTACTGGCTTTGATAAAAGCATACAGGTTTTGCAAGGGTTTGTTTTAAATATTTCCAGTCTCAGTAAATATGAAGTAGTGTGTATAATCATCATTATAATAACAATTAGCATTATTCTAATTAATGGGCAGGGCTAATGGCAATGCATCCACATGGAAAATCAGTGCTTTCTGCATGTTTGAGCTCCTTCCTACAGTTTTTGCTGAGATCTACAGAATTTCAGCTTCTCCTCGGGCAAACCCCCACCCCAGCCCGGGGCTGTTGGGGCCCGCGGTGGGTTGGGGCGGGGGTTCCCGTGGAGCAGGGGCGCAGTCGGGACCGGCAGCACCACGGGAGGCGGCTTCACGGAGAGGGTCAGCCACTGGGAGATGTCCCCAAGAGGCTGCCGTGTCATCGCTGCTGGGGACGCGCTCTCGTGGTCTCGGTGGCTGGGGATATTCGGTGGCTCTCGTCAGCGACCGGCCGAGCCCCCTGCCCGCCCCGCCAGGGCTCTGCTCGGGGGGTCCCTACTCTGGGAGTCCCTCCTCTGAACACGGGCGACCTCCGGGCACAGAGAGATTCCCGCAGAAGCCCCGGGACGGCGCTCCCAGACATTGTCGCAACTTCCCGTCAGGTCTGTAGCTGTGTTCATCCGGGCCCCACAGCTCACGCGTGACATCTGCCACCCGGGACACGTCCCGCCGGTGTCTCGGGGTGTCCGCGCTGGTTCCCCGGGTGGGCTGGTAGCTCCCGACCGTGATCTTGTGCAGGGAACGCGGCTGTTTCCATAGCAACGAGCTGCCCAAACTGCCCCTCAGTGGGACCCCCACTGGCCACGCTCCAGCCTGCGGCCATGAACACGGGGGTCCCTTGGTCGCTGCCCAGGAGAGGCAGCCGGCCCGGACGTTCCTGGTACCGAGAGGACTCGCAGTCTTCCAGAGTGCCCTGAGCTTTCCAGTCCCCTGTGGGACAGGGCAGCGGGACACTTGGGCAAGCGATGGCTGCATCGGTCCCGAGAGCACCCGCAGGCAGAAGAGAGAGCTGGACCCCTTCCCCTCACTGCCCTCCTGGGTGCCCACGTGCTGTGCCAGCATGCAGGACCTTCTCACCGTGTGAGCGCTGGGTCATTAGGGCTGAGAATGACCCAACTCGTAACAGGAATGCTGCCAAACGACCTCCAGATGGTAACGGCTCTTGGATTCAAACCAGCGCTCCAGAGGTGAAAGGCTGTGTGCTCCATTACCAACCCCCCAGTCACCCGGTCCCCCCTGAAATATGTCATGCACACTTCAAACCTTTCTGTTTTTATAGGCAGATTTAACTGCTGCACATAACAACCTGTATCAACAACACACGGAAAAAATGTCCTATGAAGAACAGGCCTGAAACGGTAAATATTTAACAGGTCCTTTCCTTATATGTATTAAAATAATTAGTTTAACAAAGAGGACTTTGTTCCCCTGTGTTTGAGCCATGATGGTGTCTGGTGCAACAGTACAGCTGTAATTCTGTCTCAGGGTTTTGCTGGCATTTATACACGCTGCTTTGAGCTGCACTCCCAGTTTATAGTGTCAGCAGAACATCTTGATTGAATTACAGCCTTGTATTCAGTTAGGAGCCATGTATTATTCTAGATGCAGTTGAGTTGTAGGTATCTGTCTTGGCTTGTTTGGGGAGACAGACCCTCAGGAAGATCAGGAGACCAGATGTGGGGTGGGTGCTGCCGTCCTTGGTGCTGTGTGGCAGAGCCCCATGTGCCAGCTTTGCCGAAGTGCTACAGGCAGGCAGGAGGGGGGCAGTTGGGGTCTCTGCCCACCTCCCCTGCAGTACCCACTGCTCTGCACCCTCAGGACACCTAGGACTGGTACTGGGCACCTGGTAGCACTGCTGGGTATCCTCTCTTTCCACAACCAGTCCCTAATTCTGTCTTCTTGGGGCAGACTTTGGAAACACACTGTCCAGCAGCAGCTTCCCAGCATGCTGTTGTGCACAGTTATTTTACAGCTTGAAGCTCAGGTCCCTCTGAGCCGAGCCCGGGCACTGTGGCAGCACAACCAAGGGGGTTTGGTAGGTGAGCTTGGCAGCTGGCTGGGGCTGAGCCTCCACAGCAGCATCTGCCTGCAGCTGACCCCTGTGGGACCTACAGAAGGCACAGAGGTAGGTCCTAGAGAGGAAATATCATCTTGAGTGTCCCTGGTAAACCTTCCTGTCTGAGGGATCCGTCCCGAGAGGGAAGAGGAAATCCTGAAGTGTAGCAGCCTTGGCGTGTGCCACCAAAGACTGAAATAGAGCCCCATCGGTTCAGCTTGTGTCTTAATTAAAACTAAAACTAGGCTCTAGAAAATAGGATGGGAGGGATGAGGTGCTAGGGATGGTGTGGGGTGTGCTGGTGGGAATGGGGGCAGCACCAGCCCTGGGGACATAGAGGGCAGTGGAGTGACAGTGGAAGGCACTCAGCCCAGCACTATGTTGTGGTGCCAAGGTGCTGGGGAGCGCTGGTGGCCTCTGTGCAGGCTGCAAGGAGCTGTCAGTGTTCACCAGGTGATGGGCAATAGGTTTCCCTCCACATCCAGTAGGTGCTACTGAGCCCCAGGATGCTCTGAGCAGGGACTGCCCAGGATGCCCAGCTGCAGGTGCCATATATGCTGAGCTGCCCTTGGCCATGGTGTTCTTCGAAAGTGCTGTGGCTGCTGCCTTGAGACAGGCAGCAGAAGGGCAGTGACAAGGCTGTGGGCTTTGCCCTCTTTGGAGGGAAGCACCCGTCCATGGGGAGAAGCATGGCTCCCATGCAAGGGAAGTCCTGAGGGCCATTGGGTGCTGGCGATGCTTCCTCCCTTTGTCCAAGCTTTTGTGTGCAGTTCAGGACACAGCAGCAGTGGCCGTTGTCAGCCATTGTTGCAGGGATGCCCTTCCCCTAATTTGTCTTATTAATTGGAGACAGCACATTGATCAGTCATCATGAGAGCTGGAATAATTGCAGACTCAAAATAGCCCAGGTTTAAATGGTTCAGATGATAATCTCTCACCATGGAAATATTCTTGCTAGCATAGCAGCAGGTCTGGGTGCTCAGCAAGCTGCTTCCTGGGTATGCTATGCAGGAAAGGAGGCAAGCTGGTGTTTCCAGCTGGGGTGGGGGCTCCTCAGCCCCATGTTTTGCAGGGACCCACATGGTAAACCCAGGGGTGCCCAGCTGAGCAGAGCCAGAGCTCTGCTGGCTCCCTGCTCCTTCCATCCCCAGCTCTGCCAGAGCCTCTGCCCTTGCCCACATGAGCTCTGCGTCCTAATGGGTTTCCTCTCTCATCTGCAATGCCAACATTTCCAGTAGGATCTATATCTTTCCATAGGCAGTTTGTTTCATCACAGTAACATAATAATGTGCTGAGAAGAGCTCATAGTTGTGAATTAATGTTTAAAAGCTCTCACTTTTGGGTTGTTGAAATGAATGTTAATTTGACAAATGGCAGTCATTGGGATTGAGATGGCATTAACATGGAAATAAGAGTTAACCTCCAGCAGGGCAGATACAAGGTGAGATGAGCAGGCGCCACAGAAGCTGTAGTTTTTCACCTGATGCTCATACTGTAAATACTGCCAGTGTCCTATCTATTTATAGAACTGCAATTTAAAGGCTAGTTCAGGAAAATCTGAATGACATCTCCTTAAGAGAAGCAATCGTAGGGTATCTCAGAACATGTCAGGCAGCTCTCTTGCTTTCTCTCTCAAAAATACTCATATGTCCACTAAATCAATTTGCCTTTCTCTTGTAACTGCATTTGTGGGGCCATTCTTTTCCATTTTCTGTCACTGTCATACGCTAATTCATGTCACTCCGTGGAGCTGGAAGGCTCAGCCGCCGGCTCTGCTGCACCGACACCGGCTCAGGGACGTGCAGCCAGGGGCTGGGCTGGAGAGGGGTCTGGGTCCTTGGGTTTCACACTGGGGTTGAGGGTCCTACCCCAGGGCAGGCACTGGCCTCGGGGAGTGACACCTCCCATGGATGCTGCTCTGCTCCTCTAGTCTGGGCAATGAATCTCTGCAGAAGCTGCTTATGGCACTGCACTGGCAGGTCTATCTTCTGGGTCCTTCTAGGGATCTCCACAAAGTGCATTTTTGTTTGTTTGTTTGTTTGTTTACCTCTTACCATGTTTTTTCCTTTAATTCTCCCCAAGCTTGTCTGATTCCAGAGAGCACCTGGTCCTAATGCTGGTGCTCATGTATATCCATGTCCTTACTCCTCAGCCTGCACTGGTGTGTGTCCAGGGCTTCAACCTAAGAGGCTGCCAAAGCCCCACACCCTGGGAATAATTAGAGCAGAAAATCCAGGGAAAAAATTCCAATCTTAGGGCGCTGGCTCTGGACTGAAATTACCGCCACACTGAGACCTTGTACACCTGAGTGACTCTGTGTGTGCCTGGCCAGGCGAGCTGGCCCCTTTCAACATACTTCCAACAAGCCCCTAGCATGCTGGCCATCTTCCTAGAGGTGACATTTAATTTGTCCCTAAACAAACAAGTCCATATCCTCCCCTGTTTTTTGCAGCCATTATTTTTTTTAAAAGGAGATGGAGAAGAGTCTGCAAACCAGACAATCTCAACCCAAAACCAGCAGGGTTTTTTTGTTTTTTTGTATACTGTTTAATGTTTTGAAATGTTCCTTACACCTCCAGACATAAATATTCTGACTTGCAGCTGGGAAACTTCCTTCCAAGTTGTTTTCTTTGTCAGGTTCAAGTACAAATTTTCAGTTAAAAACCTTCTTTCCTTGACTCTTTAATAGTTACTGGCCAACAAATGAAAAAGAGGAAAAGGGAGTGAATTACATGACCTGTCTCTTTTTGTTTATTAAGAACTTCTTTCCAGCATCTGATTCTTACGGAAATATGGTTTCAATTTTCTCTTTGAATTGTGGATCAAGAAATGTTGCCAATACATATTTTTCTCTGTCAAAATTTCATTTAATCTGGAGTCTGTAGATGTCTTGAGAGCCATGTCTCCTCACGGGGTTATTACTGTGTGTGCCTGTTGTCATGTTAGTTTTCAATTGGATTCACATTTGCTCAGGGAAAAGGCGCTGGTGTTGGCTTATTAGGGGAGAGGGTGAGGGGTGGGTGCTGGCCCCGGCGAGGGGGATGCCTCACACTGTGCCTCCCCAATCATCTCTGGGGTCTGGTGTGCAGAGCTTGTTGCTACTTTGGGTTCCTGCAGATCCCTTCCTCTGCCAGACCTCGTTCCTGGACTCAGTGGAAGGTCACCAGCAGGCTGAGGACCCTCAGAACCATTCCTGAAATGGGTAAGTGCAGCTGCCACCACAGGGGCTGTCTGGCCACATATCCATGGTGAGCAGCTCATGGTCTGGCCATGGGTGCACCACCCACACAAGCCACAGCAGCTACATCCATGACAATTCATCCCCTCTGTTATTATGACTTCTCTGGAAGGATTACAGTTTCTCAAGATACTGCTCTGGCCAAGCACTTCTCCTCTCGCACTGTGAAATGGCACAGTCCCTTCCTGTTAGTTGTGGCTGTTTCAGACTTTCAAAGGATTAACCTTTCCCATCTAAATGAGAAGAAAAGGGAAGAAATGACTCACAGCCTCTCCCCATCCCCTGAAAAGAGCTTTTTCTGATGGAACTGGAATGCTGGAAATAATCCAGAGGAATGCAGAAAATGAACCTGTCAGAAGAATATTTTAATAAACCGCCTTTTCAGCTGCAGTACCCACAACTCACGCTCTTCCCTTGTCATCTGAAGGAATCCCAAGCAGCCATCAGAGAGCAAATCCAGTGGAGGGGCTGGAGCTGGAGCTCTGTGAAGTGTTGCCGGGGAATAGCTGAGCCTCTGTCTCTTCCCCTTAAGTACAAAGGAGCGTATGGTGCTGCTCAACTGCATGTGGGGCTTTGGCTATTGACCTTCACAAGGGGCTTTGCAGGGGCTGCACTGTGCACTGGTGCCTCTTCCTGATGTGTGCAGAAGGTGTGGGGCACAACTGGGCTTCTCCTGGAGCAGCTTTCCCGGGTGGACAGTGCTGGGTGGGCACAAAACTGGGTCTGGCACTAGTGCCTCCGCAGAAGCAGTCCAGGTGTCGGCACTGCTGGCAGTGCCAGGGCAGCTCTCACCCATCCAGGTCACTAAGATATGGATGAGTGTAGAGAAACAAGAAAAACCAGGTGCCTTGAGTTGCCAAAGAGTGGGTGTGAGTCCACCTGTGCCTGGCTAGGGCAGGCCCCCTATTACCAGGGGGCCAATAAAGGTGGGACACACAGCCACAAGGAGAGAGCTCACTCTTGTGCGAGGCAATGGAGAGGCCAGCAGCTCATGGAGCCTCTGGACCAAGAAAGGCTCCTTCCCGCTACAGATGAGATCTGTGGGAGGACTCCAAGCAGAAGATGCCACCAACCCCAGCAGTGAGCTGCTGGAACCAGAGCTGCTGTAGGTTGTTGGGGGTCTCACTGGTGGGTGGGTGTCCAGGAGGGCTGCCCAGGAGCATGAGTAATGGGCCAGCAGAGTCCCTTAAAGCTGCTCCCTCCCTGTTACTTATTAGTAAGTTCTGTCCCACCTCATTCCATTTCTTGCCTGCTGCCTGTGCAAGGGTGGTTCTCTTTATAAAGCTGTCTTTCTTGGTGTCCATATTGCTTTTAAGTCACTGACACTCACATTTTAAAGAGAAATCAGCAAAGGCTGCACTAGATGAAATGTATAATGTGACAGCAATTTGCAAAGTATGGCTTCTAAACCTGCAGAGATGCAGAGATTCAAAGATCCCAAAGCAACCCAGGAAGCAGAGCTGCTGGCTGAGGGGCTGGCTTGCCCTGGGGAGCAAATGAGCTGCGCATGTGTGGTGTAACATGGGTGCAAGCAAACATTTGGGTCACATGAAGAAGTGACACATCAGAGAAGGGGAAAAAGAAGTAAAAGGAGCTCTCCAGAGCTGGACAGAACTGCATTTGTTGCATCTTGCTCTGGATTCCTGATAGTCCAGAGTCAGATACTTCAGAGAAGATAATAAAAAACCCCCAACAAACTACTTTGCAGCAGAAGGTCTGCATGAGTTTCTGGGTCAGAACTCAATGGCACAAGGGCAGGGCTGTCCCCTGCTGAAGGGGGAACCACCAAGTGTATGCCAGGTGCTTGGGTGCTCTGCATGGGTTCTCTGTCCACACGTGGAGCTGTGTCTCATCTGGTGATCAGTGTGTAAACAACGAGGCATCTTTGTCAGGCTGGAAATTCATTTCCTGTTGTTGAGGCTGCCAGGATGTGAGCAGATAAACTGGGAGGCTGCTGGCAGAGGCCGGGGTGGATGGAAATGTCAGTCACTGTCAGAGGGACCGGCGGCTGTCCTGCTCCTCACAGAGGTGTCCCAGGGTGGCAGGAGCTGCTGCTGGCAGGACGGGCTGGGTTCTGTCATCAACCTAGCACTGAGGGACAAGCCACTCGGGAAGCTCCTTGGGGTGGCAGATCCAGGGCCACTGGAGCTCCCCAGTGCCCAGAGTGTGCACTGGAGGCTTCCAGCACTTCCCCACCAGCACCTGGATAGCCCTGCACCATAAATTACAGGGGAGCATCTTGAAGGAGGCTTTAATCAAAAGTTTGGAGTTGCATGCAGCATGTCACAGTTCCTCATTAGATTGCCATTATAATGCTCTGTAATTGGAAAGACGTTAATATTGACAGTGTTGTGAAGAATGTCCTGCTTCTCCTTGCATGCGTGGATTTGATAGAGTTGAATAATGGAGCAGATATGATGGATTAGAAAAATTCTCCAGTTAAGGTCCCTAATTATAGAGTTTTACCTGCCCAATTAAGGTGGAGTACTTGAGAAAAAAACTAGACACTGACTCTCGTCAGGCACCCAATTGCTCTGAGAAGTACCAGCAGCCATAGCAGTTCTGGCCCAGAGGATTACAGAAATCTTCTCCTACTTGAAATGTCTGCCTGATGTCCCTTCAGTATGAAGCTAAAATCTGCTCTGAGGATGGTGAAGCACCAGCAAGTCCTGCTCCAGAACATGGTCATGAGCTGCACAGTTTTAGGGTAAAACAAGAGTTTCATCCAGCCTGGGTATGAAGAAGCAGGAATCACTGAACAGGGCTCTCACCAAGCCCCACAGGGGATTTACACTGCTGATCCAGACAAGAAAATACAAATTTTCTTTCACATTTTGGAAAGTTGTTTGCAAAATTTAAAAACTTTTGTCTTTTTAAAGGCCAAATGCAGTCGGAAGGGGAAGTGTCTGAAACTGTCCTGCTTGGCTGGGGGGGTGATGCCCATGTGCCTGCCCAGCACTGGGGAATGTTGGCAAACCCACCCGAGCTGTGCCAGCTCTGAGGGACCCCATGCATCAGGGCTGCAGTGTGGACCCTGAGCAAACCTAAGGGCTTGAAAATTCAGTATATTGGGCTCAGTAGAGAGATATTTTTTTTAATTAAATAATAATTTAGCTGTCCGCAGCCTAAGGATAAATTGTGGCAATTTTCCTTAACCATCTTTTTTTCAAAAAAAAAAAAAACAGAAAAAAAAAAAAAGGAAAAAAAAAAAAACAAAAAAAAACAAAAAAAAACCAACAACAACAACAAAAAAAAGGCAATGGTGGTCCCAGAGCTGGCGGGTAATGGCATGGGTAATGGCATCTGCCCCAGCCAACACAAACAGCACCTAGCTACTGTGAAGAAAATTTTAGTATCCGAGTCTCTGTCTAATCCCTTCCTGTAGGGACAGGACAATTTCCACATAAATTAGGAAATGAATATTCTGCATGGGCTCTGGAGTTTGTAGCTGTTTACCCAAGGTGTGCTTTCCTCTCCGGAGATATTTCTGTAAGGCTTTTGAGGGATGGAGACGTGCCTGTGCTTTTTTTCCTTTGCCCCTGCCTTCCTTTCATCTGCTCTTGTGATGAATTGTCGGGAAAAAACTACCCAAGCCCGTCTGTTTTGGCTTAGATCAGCTTTTCTTCTCATTATAATTTAAGTCTTTAAGGGTCTTCAGTAGGAGCCTGTAGAAGTCAGATCATTCATTCCTGTTGACGCCATGTGTTTCATGGCCATTCGGGCCGTGATTCATGCGGTGGTGCCGGACGCGCCTCCTTTGTGCCGTGGCAGAACAATGGCTTTGAGCGCCGGGCTGGCGCGCCGGGCAGCAGAGGGTTAACCAGAAAAATCTTGTAATAGCTGAAAACTATGGATTGAGCAAAATCTCCCTGTCAGCTCTCTGTGATTTTGCTGAGAGCTCTTGGACATGCTGGCATTGGATTTACAAATTGAAAATCATTAATAATTCTAACCAGGCTGTGATAAATCTGAGATCAGTCTCGATGAACCTGGACACCATTTCATAAATCAAAAAGATTACTTAGGAATTTTTTAAAATCTGACGTCAAAATGTCATGGTTACTAATGGTTTTTGTAGATCTCTTACAGTGATATATCATTTATCTACGCTACATCTAAAATGTGACACCAGGGCAGAAATGTGATGTCTTTAATATCATGAATACATTTTATCCCATAATAAAGGTATTAACAACTTCTTGCTGTGACTTGTACTTGAAGTTCTGTGCCTGATTTAGTGCTATTGTTATCATATTAACTGTTTTCCCCCCATATACGTGCAGGCAAACTGTTGCTTATTCTGTGTGGTGAGGGGCTGATGTCCCTGAAGCAGAGGGGGTTCCTCCCAGGTCCCCAGGGTGATGCCCAGCTCTGGGACCACTGCTTGCAGAGTGACTGCTGGGATAGAAATAGAAATCTGAATGCCTCACTGTGCTGGTAGGATGGGGGGGCACAATGGGATGTGGTAGGGACATGCAACACAGTGATGAGAAAATGCCAGAGCCAGCAGGGATCCAGCCAGTGGGCATGGCTCACAGCAGAGTTGTGTTTCATAGTGGCTCTTAGAGAATTTTTCCATTCCTTTTAAGTGTGCAGTTCTGAGAAAAGTTTAGAAGACTTATAGACTAAAACCCCAGCAAATAACCTCCAGAAAACTCCCTTTAAACCACTCCTTCAACTGACCAGTGAATCCAGTGTTAAAAAATACCACTGAAGATTCAGGTAAGGTCTAAAGCAAGGGAAGAAGCTGCATCTATAGCACCACTTTGAGCTCAGAAGCAAGCCCAAATGCTATTTTCCCCAGAATGTTTTGGATGCCCTGATCGACTTAGTGAAGCTCAGTTTTTGTGTCTAGGAGGTGGGTTCCCACATCCCTCCACATCCCATATTGAACCTTCCGTGTGTGCTGGCACAGGAAAATGCACAGACCATGCGTGCTACAGCTCAGTACAATGCCACGTCCTACAAAGAATTGTTGTATTATAAATGACTTTTGGAGACTTTGCCATAAAACATTACATTGCTTTGGTGCATTCTTTTTAAAAATGAATGGTTCAATTGTTAAAATTTAAAGAGTCATTCCCAGTCTCTTCCCAGTGAGTCAGAAACGCCGCAGGAGCACACGGCCCCCAGCGCTGCAGGCGTAGCTAAAGAGCTATCAGAGCCTAACAGGTAGCTGAGGAATTTAAAGCAAAGCTTTATGGGGAGAGATTACATTCAGAGGTGAACAAATGGTGGAACCAAGTCTATGCAAAGCAAGTGACAAAATGTAAAAATCCTCCCCGCATTTTGAAGGAAAATATATCTTTCTTTCTCCGTGGCTCCCATGAAAAATAGGCTTTTTTTATTTCCTTTTTTCATGCTAGGAAATTAATATTTGCCTTTAAAAAAGATTTGGTGGAGGTTTGTGTGAAGGTCATTAGCAATCTCGCTGGGGAATAAAGAAGGGAGTGATTGAAATCTGCATGGGTTTGTTACTCATTTGTGGCTTTGCTTTACACATAACATTTTTATTAAGAAAATAATACTTTGGGGCTGGTAATTGTGTTGCCAGCTGGGCCAGGGAGGGGAGAGGAGGAAAGCAGAGCACTGAAACCTACTATTTATGTCCCTGCTAGGTACAATTCCAGGCAGGTATATATATGGTAAATCTCCTTGAGCTGTCCCCAAAGTCACCCTGAAGTGCTGCAACTCCTGGTGCTGAGCCCTTCCCTCCAGGGCTGCAGGGTGAGCCCAGGGGCATTGACCCCATCCCTGGGAGGGGACTGGGAGCTTATCCCCTCCTGGGGACACCCAGGCACTGCCACCTCTGCTGAGCAGCAGTAAGGTCACCAGTTTCTGTTCCATTTAACCCCAAAATACACATAGTTAAGACTAAAGCTGTAAACCCTGCCTGCAAGCCTCCCTAAAAATTAGCATAGCACAGAGTAGATACAATCTGAAGTTGGCTTGTAAAATCTTTTGGAAGGATCATTAAGGGTATTTCATTATCTCCATATTGCCAAGGTCAGGCTGTCCATATTTCCTCTTTAGTGCTGCGATGGGAATATGCCGCGACTGTGGTATAATAGACCAGAAAATGTCCACACTGGGAATGATGGTAAATCAATAAAAACTCATCAATATAACTCCCACTTTCCCAAGGTACTGCAAACAGCCTCAAGTTTGTAATTTACTTACGTATCTTCACCTTTTTCCCAACATTTTTTACACCAACTTCTGAACTTTTTGTCTGTGTAAAATCTTTATGAGAGACAATATATATAAGGGATAAAATGCTTTATTGAAAAGATTATTGATTTTTTTTCAGCCAAGCTGCTTGTGCAGCAGCTCCACGCTGCTCTCCCAGCAGGGAGATCTAAATCTGAGAGGGACTGAGGTGGCGGGTGGGAGGTGAAGCAGATGTGGTCCAAGCAGCACGGCGGGAGGGATGGGCAGGACAAACACCTCCTGCCTGCTGCCTGCCCAGCTGAGAGGGAGAACAAAGGTGTGAAAAGCCAAAGCCACACTGCAAAGGAGAGGGAGAATTGGACAGCTTGGGCACAGAGGACTACACATCTCCCCAGACGGATCATTGATGTTGCATTGTGGCTGTGCATTGTGCTGTGCAACCACCCAGCCCTGCTTCAGCCCTGTCCCTGTGTGCTTTCCCAAGCCCACACTGCCCGAGTGCTCCAGCCCAGAGCCAGGGTGTTCCACATACATCCCACAGGGGAACTGGAGAGCAGGGGATGGCAGTTGCTGAGATGCAGGCATCTACCTTGAAGTCAGACCAGTGCTTTGGCTCTTCAGGAACTTCATTAAAATCTGGAGGAAATGGAAACTGAGGGTGGTGGCTCCTTCTCTTTCCATAGCACCTTGCCTATAACCTTCCTTTCATGTCTCAACCTCTTTATTCATCTACTTTCCTTCCTTTTTCTACTCTCCACTTACTCTGGGGAGAAAAAACCAAACCAAACCAAAAAACCCCAAACAATAAAAAACCCCACCAACCTAAAAGCATAAACATGCTGTCTTTTTTAGATTGACAAAGGGATATCCTCAACATGCAGCACACTGTGCAATGGATAGCTGGACACCAGCTCCTGGCTCCTTCCCCACCACTCCCAGAGCCACAGTCCCTGCAGACACAGGTACCAGGAGCCTTGGCTAGGAGCAGGGGGGGCTGCAACAGCACACATGGTCCATTCCCATTCTGAGAATGCTGAATTCTTTATTATGAGCCAACCACTGAAATAAAACAAATCCCATTTTATTAAAAGCCCCAATACACAATTAGATCTTGCAGAGTATGCAAATGATGTGTAGCCCTCTGACAGCTGGCAATTTGCCACACAGCCCTGTGGGCTGCAGCTCTCGGGCAACCCTGTCTGCACACTGGTTAGGGACCCTCACCCCCTTGCACAGCTCTGGAGTCTGAAGCCCTGATAAATATTCCACAAAATATGAACAGCCTATTTTCTCTTGCTACTCTGACCTTTTCCCCAAGACGTTCGCATGTATTTTTTTGCCAGCTACTGTACACTAATCCCCAGGGGTCAGGGACCTACAGGGCTCTATTAACTGTCAGTGGGGTTTTTTTTCTGATGTCTGAGTTTGCCCATAGCTAAGCTAATGTACTGAAGAGAGTCTTGGCAGGGGCAATAGACATCATGTCACTGAGGGTATAAAGGCCAAGGAGTGGATGGAAAAACCTGGTGGTGAAACTTAATCAGCAAGCAAAGACCTGAAGCCAGCCTGCATTTGATCGGACCCCACAAACACCTGGTGGAAGCAGAAGCAATCCTTCTCACTTTCCCCTCTGCTCTTTGGCCCCTTAAACAGGAGACCCACAGCACCCAGAGCAGCATCCTCACACAGAGCACCCATCTCTCTGCTTTGGGGCTGCTGGCAGTGCTCAGGCACTTGTCTGGGGGATAAGTGCTGTCTCTCATTCTGTCCTCTATTTTCTCATTTTTGACTTTTATGGTTTTTCATTTACAAGTCTAATCAAAGAGAGGCAGCAATCATTCAGCATAGATTAGCAATAGAGTCAATAGCCTACAAGTGTTTGCAGCAGCCTCCAGCACAAGCTCCTCCAGCACCCAGCTGGGAGAGACTCTGCGAGGCTGAGCAGAAAGGAGCTGCAGAGACACAGCTCTTGCTTGGAGACCTCAGATAAACACCCCTGCCTTCAAACCACCCAGCACCTCCTCCAGGAGCAACCCTTTCAGAGCAGACAACAAAGGCAAGGGAAGCATCTCACTTCACCTCTTTTGGAACAAGTTTACAGGCAGCCACCACTGTGGCCACAGCTCCCAGTGGATGCCACTAGTCTGGGGCCACCAAGGCTGGATCCGACCAGACCCGTGGACCCATGGTCCTGCAGCACATGCTGCCACCCTGAGCATGGCTGTCCTGGCTGAGTGTGTTTACAGAGCTAGTTGTGAACATGCCCTCAGGACTGCTCCTCACTGCTCTACAACCACACAGTCTAGGTTGTAATCTCCAAAGCCTTTTTTTTGCAGAAAATAAATAATCTAGTTTAGTTGTATTGATAAGAACACAAATCACCAGTGTGTAAATCCCTGTCAGTGAGAGCCTGAAGAACATTACACCCAGGTCTGTAATTTCAACCCACTGCAGAAGTAATTAAGGGCACATTCAGCAAGGCATTAAAAAACCTGGGGTTTGTTTTGGTTTCTGTTAATCACTTGTGTAAGCATCATATTGAATCAAGACTTAACACTGAGCATCACCCTTTGTGCAGGGCTGGCAGGGCCAGCATCACCCTTGGCTCTGAGGCAGCAGCAGGCAGAGCACGGTGCTGGTCCTGAGCCCCCATGCCCCAGGCCATGCCCCACTGCTGCAACACTGCAGCTCAGCCCTTCCTGCTGAGGAACCTCACTGCTCTTGGCACAAAGTGGCTTTCAAAACCTAACAGGCTGAAAGTGTGTCTTTACAAGCAGTTTAAAGTTAAAAACAGTTGACATTTTGGAAGTGACTGTAAGGTAAAATTCAAGTTTCCACTAGGTTAGTGACTGGAAGACAGTGAATACAGAAGTGTTCAAAACACGATTGCTGCTAAAGACCACATCTGGAAAAAAACGTGTCACATTTTTATAACTGCTGTATCCCTAATAAAATATAATAGATTTACTATCAGCTGAAGAATAGATTGGTAAACACTGTAAATTAAATCCTATGATGAAGGTTATTAAACTTCAAGGCAATGTCTACTGAGTTGGGAAGGCTAGAAGTTGTTGGGAATTCTGAGCTGCCATCTTCATTTGCCATGTTATTTCAAAGTGTTGTTACCAAAAAAGGTGCTGGCTATGGCACCTGGATATGTACTGGCATGGCAGCTCCATGATGCGACTCACTATGCCTGACCCATAATTTACCAGCTTTAACCCTCCTGTGAAATGACATCTATATAAATATTGTTAATAGCACTAACATAATGTTGAGTCAGGTTTTACTGGACTCCCTCATACACCCTTTGGATTTATTAGCTATAGGATTTGAAGTAAATTTTTATTAGCCCAAGTTAAAACCAGCTACCATGGGCTTGGTGTTTGGGCTTTCTTTCCCCATCTTTCTTCCTTTATCTGAGCTTGGGCCCCCTTTCCTCAGCCCACTGCTTCCTCCCTCAGACTGAAATGTCCTCGGATAAATCTTATGGAATGAAATATTTATTAATTTTCCTAACCAGTGTTGATCTCATAAATTACCAGGACTTTTTCATGAAATGGTTATTAACATCCATGGCTGTATGTTAATGGCTTATTGACCAAATATGGGATAATTAGACCCTAGGAGCACTGGCCACTGTGATCTATGAGAAGCAAATTTGGCCCTTATTACACCAATGACCTATTTAATATCTACTGATGAATTTAAGGTAGAATCACAGGCAGATTTTGTTTGAAGGAGCTGCCCTCCAATTAATGAGCAGAAAGATTCTTGTATAAAATCTATTGATCCTGAAAAAAATATTAACAGAAATCATTTTTTGTAACTGATGATTAATTGGCTAAATAAGTGTTAGACTGAGATACACCAAGAAAACACTCATAACCAGATATTTCCTGGGATTAACAAAACAATGACTCTGTTTGACTACAGGGCTCTGCCTTCTCTCCCAGCTTTAAAGGATTTAAGTTCTAATTTATGCTATAAAGATTTATACTAATATTTTTTAAGTATTTAAACATTTACCCATGCTGTGGTTTCAGGAACAACTGTTCAGACCTGCTGCAAACAAGCAAGCTGTGTTTGGCTTAAGTTCCTAAGCATGCTGTGTATTTGAAATGGGAGAGTTAGCATTCTGCACACTGCTCAAGGAGACCCTTTCCTCTGTCATCTCACAGCATTTAAAATCAAATTAAAGATAAAATAAAAGGAATCAAAGCAAAACCAGAAAGGAAAGAATAAAATTCGTTTGAAGTACTTGAGCTATAGCGTCATTGTAGGCAGGATGCACAAGCCTGAACACAGTTTCAAAATTAAGCTGGTGATGGGTTTGTGAACACAATCCCCCTAAGCTCACCCAGCAAACCAATCTGCATATGCTGGTTGTCTGACCCAGAAAAGCTTCTACAAAAATGTGGGTACTTGAAGCTGCTACAGACACATCTCAATCAGTGAGAGGATTCAATCCCTTGAATTCCTCTTTGTTTGGGACCCAAAGACACGCATTTTCCATGGGGTAGGTGGTTGTGTGGCTCTGTGGTGCTGTGCCTCGCTGGGTGCTCCCACTGGGTCCCAGCCACCCGCACAGTTCACGCCAGCTCCCAGAGCCTGGCCTTGGCCACTCACCCACATCTCTCACAGCCTGGAGTGCCACAAATGAGGAGAGACTGGCTTGGCAGGTCATCACTGAGATCCTGTAACACAAGTGATGCAGGAAAGGAAACAATTCATTGCCCCAAATAAATGCTATCGGTCCAAATATCAGGCAGCTCCCACTCCTCTTTCCCACTCCCTGTAACTTTTAGGTCCTATGCAGCTGCTAACACTGATTTTAAACTCTTTCTCCCTGCCAGATTCAGCTTCTCCGTAAGAAAGGATAAGCCCAAGAAGGTACTTATTAACTGATTGCTGTAAACAGGAGCACTGTGAGCTCTCACAATTCAGACCTTGCCAAAGCTCCAGGACACCACAACAAGTAATTTTAACCTTCATTGAATTAAAAAAAAAAAAGTCTTCCACAGCATTCCCTCCATCAAGGCTGCACAAAGCAGAGCTTTACAGGGTCAGGACAGGCTTCAGCTCCTGGCCCAGGCTGGGCTCAGCTGCCCCTGCCCACTGGAGCACAGAAGCCCCCAGACCCTGTGCCAGCAGCCCAAGCGCTTGGAACTGCCTATTGCTGCGGCAGCACATCACTGCAGATAAAGTAAATCCAGTAATAAATATGGAGTGCAGGAGGAGACTGCAAGGAGTAATTCACAACAGCTATTGTACCTCCAATCCACAGTACTAGGAGAGATTGCCTGGAGGTGGAGAGTGGAAATATTAGAAGGTGAAATAAGGAAGTTCCCCTAACTGAGCTGAGGGCAAGCTTTATAGTCTAATGAAGCAGCAGATGACACAGACAAAAGAAAAGTACCACAAGAGATAAAAAGGAAGAAGTAATATATGAAAAAATTAAAGCAAGTAGACTAAAAAATAGAAAGTTATCAGCACTTCCTTTGCTCACGTTACTCCCTAATTACCAAGAAGAACCCAGGGGCTGCAGTCAGACACACGGTTTTAATAATTTTTATACCTTTTTCTTATGTCTTCTGCCCTCTAAGTAATCTCTTAACAGCCACCACCAGAGATGGACAAGTAGGCAACCTACCCTGAACTCCAGGTATGCCCAGCAGAGATGCCCATAGGCCCTGCAGGGGCTGCCCCAAACCTGAGGAGGGGCAGTCAATTGAGCAGGGGTGCACACAGTTACTGCTCATGTGGTGAAATGCCTGAGAGCACCTGGAAACCTCATTGAGCCCATTTACATCATTGGGTGTCTGAACACTTTCCATTCCCAGCCTTGTCATTGCCCTCACTACAACAAAGCTCTCTTTTAAAGAGGTAGATATATGTTTTTTTCTGGGACATAGTTGGCTGAGGAAGCTGCCACTGTGTCCCAGGTCCCAGCCCAGCCTGCTGTGGGGAGGGGACCCCTGTCCTGCCCAGCCCTAAACCAGGCTCCCTCCCACAGGGCTGTCAGCCTGCCCACACCCAGGACAGGCAGGACCAAGGCTGCTGAAATGCTGCTGCTCAGAGCAGAGCCAGGACATCCTGGGCCCCTCAGTCCCACACCTCCCATCCTGGCATTGCCTGGCCAAGTTCTGCATCCTGCTCCACTCCATGTACTCAGTTTTGTTACCAGACAGCAAGCACCTAGATTTAAAAATTAAAGACAAAGAGAAGAAAAACTACTTCTGTTCCAGTATCTATTGAGTTGAAAAGGAAAATGTTGTAGATCTTCTGGATTTGGGTTTTTTTTTTGTTTGTTTGGTTGGTTGGTTTTTTTTTCCTTGCAAAAATGGTGTCACTTCTGCAATGGATCACCTGGCAGTGCCAGGCTCTGCAGCTACAGAGAATTCTTCTCCCCTGGCTGTCCTCTCCAGCATGCACACTGCCGCCTCACAGCACCTCTCCCTCTCCCTCTCCAAATTTGCCCTTTCTTCTCCCGACAGGGTGTAAGAAAGAATAGGTGCAGATTTTAACCTCTATAATAGACACTAAATCACATATATTTGTTTTCCTCTATGCTGGGAAAATGTCCCCAAGGAAGCATGTTAAATTTGGGCTCTAAAAGCACCAATTTAGCTATTATGAGTTTTCTATGCTTTTTCCTTTCAGGGAATGTTTGGCTTGAATACACTATGTAGAAGAAATAAGATCAGCTCAACTGTTTTAAAGCTGATTGACACCTTGGGTTTTTTCCCTTGTAATCTGAAGCAAAAGAAAAAAAATATAGAGGGAACCAGACACCGATTTAAAAGAAATTTTCTTGCCTCCAGTCCCTGATCAGGGCTGCCTGTGAAGGGAGAATGAGTTCTCATAAAAAGCCCTTCGTGGGTTCTTTTTCACATCATTTTGGTTCAGGTTTTGGTGGCAGATGAACTGTATTTCATCTGAGTTTAGAGGAAATTCAAAGTGAAGTTAAGGAAGTTGCTGTAAATGAGAAAAAAAAAATCCCAACAAACCCTTTCATTCTATCTTAACATATCAGCCACATCAGGAAACAGCTGTAGCAGAAATACTGTTTTTAATAATCAGAGAAAGCGGCAAAGACACAGCTTTTGTTGGAACAGTGACCCCCAATGGCGAGAGCGACACGGGCTGCCGAGGAGGAGGATGAGGAGACTCAGCCCGGCAGAGGAAGAGAGTTTTCCAAATCCTGCCCATGCACCCACCAGCCACGGACCCCTCGTGGGGTGGGTGACCCTCCGGGTAGCGCTGGGCAGCACAGGGTTGGGGGGAGAAGTCCTGCAAAGTGGGTGCCAGGGTGTCCCATCTCCTCAGCTGCCATCAGGAGGGTGAGGGGGCCCAATGGGAGCTGGGCTGGTGGCCCATGGCCAGTGGGGAGGGGGTGGGTGGCTCTGGGAACAGCTCGGGGAGGGTCTGGGCACAGGGGGTCTGGAGGAGGCAGCCCTGACCAGGGAACACCAGGCTCACCAAGAGGCCAGGCTTCTGCTGCTGGGTGGGGGGCACAGAACCAGCCAGTGTCCTCTCCAGCACAACGTGAAGCCAGAGCAGTAAGACAGCTCTTGTGCCTCTGCAGTGTCATAGCACGTTTGGGGAATCTGGCTCAGGTGGGCTGCAAGGGCAGAAGGTGTGCATGGGACATGTTCTGCCCCTAAAACCACGGGACATGATGTTGCAATGGCTGCACCCAGGAGCCTCTGTTGGGGCGCTGAATGTTTGTGTCATTACAGCTGCAGAACTGGAAGTGCCCAATACGCTAGGTGCAAGACACTTCTTTCTGGTCAGTACTCATAGTCTTGTGGTTGAATGGTTTGTTTATCCTGACAGAATGTCATCCGGCTTGGCTTTGATTTTGCAAATAATCCTCCTCCAGCTATGAATGCTCTCACTCCGAGATAGCTTTAACTTCCCTACCGCCACAGGGCATGGGATGATTACATGATGGTTAAGGGGAGATGAAAGGAATTTTGCCCTTGTCCTTTTCCCTTGTTTTGAGAAGCAAACAATAAAGTTTAAGCTTTCCTACAGAAAAATTGTAAGAATGTAAGACAGTAGAGACCAAAAAATTATCCATAATCAATACAGTTAAAGTCAATGGACTCTGCATGTCCTCTTCTAATAGATTTTGTTCTGGGTTGTACCTTGACAGATTATTTAGAAATATGAACTCTGTAAGGAATGGCTATTTGACTATGTAATCTTGTTAAACTCATAAATTCAGTTGGTCTGAAGTCTATATCATTGAAGCCAGCTGGAACTAAATGTTTTGATTGCTAAAAAAATGGTTCATTGAAGAAAATTCTGAAATAATGGAATTAATAAGTTGCCAGGAGAAGTGTTTACATGGGCCTAAGTGAAATTATCATAAGGAAAGGGGAAAAATTTTTGACCCACATCTTAAATTCTTGCTTAGTCAAGATATGCAGACAAATAGATTGTATAATGGGGCATATTTATAAAACAAAGCTGATTAATGATGTTGGTGTCTTATACAACCTACGTCCAGCGTTAAATCAGATTAATTTATAGGTGATTTTGTTGATGAGCACACACTGATGCTCCCATGGTGTGAATTTCAATAACTTGCTTTCCTCTTTGGAATCCATAATTCTATTATTTGAGACACTTCATTGTTATAGATAACACATTTTAAGTGATATTATTTATGCTGTTTCATCTTGTCACTTAGGTTCTTGCTCAAGTTCATTAATGTATTGTGCTCCTCTCTGTACAAGAGGGTGCAGTGAGAGCAATTGATTTTAAGTCCACATAATGACTGATGATATCACGCATGTTTACCACTTTGACACTGCAGACTAGATGCTAATGCTGCAGAGATAAACATGATGTCATTTCATGCAATTAAATACTTAATATACAGCAGGTAATGATTTGGCAAGCTTGGCACATGCAAGCAGTGGCTTTTAATCTTATTAACAGTGGTGGGTTGATGCTACAAGTGATATACTCATACCCAGCCTGTGTCAATAAAAACATCTTTTAAGTGCTTGGGTATGACTGCTGTGATAGGATGAAGATAGGATTTAGGAAGAGATGTCACATTTGGGCAAACCCAAAGCCAAACAAGCAAAGTGGTCCTTGCCTACCTTTGTGCTCCTCTTGCCATGATGTGGCTACAGGCAGAGTCAGTTATTTACTGCCTGCTGGCACTGCCCACGCTCCCCACTGTGTGAGCACAGGGGGCACCATAGCATGCCAGAGTCCCTAAATCTCTCTGGCACTTCTCCTTGCTAGTGGATATCCATCTGTGGAAGCTGCTAGATGACAACTAGAAGTGCTGCAGCTGAAGTTGGAGAAGCAGCAGCTGAGTGAACTGTAAGTCCCTGAACAGACCCCACTGCACTAAGCCTCTGTGCCACTCTGTCTCAGTGGGCACCTGTCCCTGCTCTCCCTTCTGTGAGAAATGCAGCTGCTCTCCTGTGCTGCCCTTTCTGACAGATCCCTCAGTCCCCCTGACCTCTGTCACAGCTTGCCCCTTTCCCACTTCCCTGAAATCAATTACCTGCTCTGCACTGCTCCATATTCATCAGGGCTCCAGCCACCTGACCTGCAGCCCTGCTCCCTCTCCAGCCCAAGTGCTGCTTCGAGCCCTGGCAGAGGATTAGCTCTGTCTTTGCCAACCAAGCAAAGAGGGGTCAAGCCAAAGGGGATGCTGGGGGCTCCTGGGATGGTTCCAGTCTGTTCTGTGGTGTGGAGCTTTCTCTGCCTTGCTCTGGAGCAGCAGCGGTGTTGAGCTGCTCTTGTGTGAGAGTAGAGGTGCTGGCTTGAGGTGTGATGGCCATGGCAACCATGCAGACCTTGGTGGGGAGAAGATGCTCCTGGAGAAGGAGAAAAAGGAGCAGAGCATATCAGGGAGCACTGACAGCCAAGGACCACTGTGGGGTTCCATTCCCAATACCTGGAGCAGGGCTGTCCCTGCTCCCAGCAGTGGTGGGAGCCTCAGAGACTGGCCAGGGGATGAGGCTGTGCCTGGGTTAACCATGGCTGACTCTGCATAGCAGGAAGGACACAGCCCCTGAATGAGGCTTTCCCCACTTGTTATTTCACAGGCTGGAGTGATCCGTGGGCCCCAAGATTAACCCCAACAGCTGCCACAGAGAGTGTCAGGCTTTGTGCTTCATTTACTCTCAAATACAACAATATCCGTGTGACAGGGGACGTCGATCCATGAGTAATGCAGCAGAGGCTGCTGCAAAGCTCCCTTTGCAGCTGGTCTGGCCCCTCCAGGCTGCTCTGTGCTGCTCTGTGCTGCTCTGTGCTGCTCTGTGCTGCCCTGTGTGTGGCTGCCCCTCCAGCCTGCCCACTCCAATCCACTCCATTCAGCTTGCCCATGGACCAGCCACCCTCACCTTCTCACCAGGTCCATGGTGACAACTGCCCAAGGCCTTTTCCATGGGCGCGAGTGGAGGGCTGGGTGGGTGTCAGTTCTGCTGGCTCTACACCTAGGGCTGGCAGGGCCCCCTCCTGATCTCCAGGGCAGAGGATGGAAGGTGTAGAGCTGAGAGGTACCATGGCATGGTGAGGGGACACCCCCCAGCAGCCCTGCAGGCACTAAGCCCTTTCTGGTACTGTTCCGAGAGGATGTCCCAGGGCCTGGCTGCACCAAAACATAGAGGGTGCTGAGCCTGGACCTTTGTTTCTCTTTCAGGTTTCCTTTCCAAACAATTGCACCAGGGCTGGTGTTTAGATTTCATTTTGCCTTCCTCTCAGAGTCTCTGGGACACATCTGGGTTAATATTATGGTTTATCAACAATCAGGGCTCAAGAAATAGGCTTTCTTTGGGTGATATTTAATGAGCTTGGAAATGAGAATATGGCTGTGCTGTTGTAGGAGACAGGAATGAGAATTTTAATGAGGGTTTATGTTTAATAAAAGGTTAATAAATTTTAATTAAATTAAACCAATAAAGTTCAACGTTTGCTTAGCATATCAAAGTTCTGTTTGGCATGGTGGTGTGTGAAATGCTAGCTCACACTCTGCTAACAAAAGGGTCTGCATCCTGCTGCTACCAGCACTGCCAGCCCTGGCAGAGCAGCTATGGGAAAAATCTCCATTATGGGAAAGGGACTACAGGACTTGGTTGAATTTCGGCCTTCCTGCAGATGAGTCCTCACCAGAGGTACCAAAGGCCCCTCCCTGTCTCACACCTCACATTTGCTGGCAGCTGGTGCTCAACTACCTCCAGTGTGCCAGAGCAAAGTGGTGGCACACAGAGCAAGGTGAAGCTTTCCAGATGAATGCTTTGCTGTGTAAAGCAACTTCTAGGCTGGGGAAAGAGTTTGCTGCTCATTTTCTCCCTGGCATCCCTCTGAGGCTGCATATTTGACAAACTTTTTCGTTTCATGTTTAAAGAAATGAGAGCTCTCTCTAAATCATAAAAGACTATTTCAAGATAAACAGTCTTGAAGAAAATTTGGAATAAACCCTTTTTAGTTCTGAATGTGGTGAAATGAGAACCAGTCAGACCTGGGTCAGATGTGGTGCATGCTCCCTGCACCAGGTCACACATGGGCACAAAACACAAATCCCACTGGATTTACAAGAAGTGGAAAAGCTGAGGGTTTATCTCAGAGCAACGTACGTGGATAAAGCCACAGCTCTGTGGCAGCTGCTGGTGCCACTCTGGGAGCCCTTCTCTGCTTAGGTCCTCTGCTGACTCTGGAGGAAACTGGGCTTCAACTCTTGGTGGCAACCACCCTCTCCCAGCAAGGCGAGGGAGAGCAGCAGGCAGGGACACGATTAAGAAATGTTATTAGGAGACATCACAGGCAATAAATGTATTTCTTCTAAAAGAACTGGAGGAATATTTGGATTATTACATTTATTAGAGTGCTCTGCAAATGTGTTACACCCATATGACAAATAAATGTGATGGTTTCAGATTTCATTAGGCAGCCCCGGGCAGCTGTGCTTTGTCCCCGCCACAAATGAGCAGGGTTCTCTGTCACGATTCCTTAATGGTCATTTTTGCATCAGCAGTAATGAATGCACTCAGTGTGGCTGTTATGTCCCTCAACCCTCACCCAGTGCCAGGGACACGGTGCTGGAGCTCCTGAGCTCTGTGTGCAGCCCCTTTGGTCCAGAGGAGCCGCTGGAGCTCCTAATCCAGATGGCAGCGAAGGGGAAGGAGCTCTGGACACAGTGTCACCTCTGCCAGCCTGGCTGGGGCTTGAGACCAGATCCTCACTGGTGGGAGCTTCCCTGTGCCGGGCCAGGGCTTCTAGGGCACCATACTGTGTGCAGGGGAAGGAATGCAGGAGAGCAGCATGGGGGGAGAGAACTCTATTTTTTATTTTAAATTTACTAGTGTCAAAACCAATCTGAGCAGTAGATGCATATATTTAAATTAAAAGTAATTAAAAATGCACTGCCAGAAAAATGCATGATGGATTCAATGTAAGAAAATGAAGTAATAAAATACTTTATGGATTAACTCATATCAGACTGTTTTGCAAATTTATTTTTCATTATGATACATCCCTATCAGATAATGTCTGAATTTATTATGCTGCCTTCAGGCAGGCAGTGTCTGAAACCTTTGCAGCCCCATTTGGGTCCTGGTGGCTGGTGAGCAAGGTTTCTGTCATCATTTCTTAGTGGTCACTTCACCTCTGTAATAATGAACGAGTCAAGCAGGGCTGTTATTTTCTTTAATCTCTTTCCTCATATTAAAAAAATACAGCCAGCCACATCATTATTGCAGCAGGCCCAGAGGACTATTTCCAGGTCATTACTCCAGTTCGTCTGAGCGTCTCAAGGTCCTAAAGGGTTTGGGGTTATATGCAATAAGGCGTTCGCCGACAACATTTCCCTTGAGCCCTAGGTGTTAATGAGAAAGATTTTCCATGTGCCTGTTAACACTGTGTGGTTTAAAAAGTCACAAAGAAAATGGGATTTCCTACTTCAGCTTTCTGTCTCTTTGTGGATCTTTTTGTTTGCATACCGTGGGAGGACATTTACCTCTCTAATTGCTTGAATTCATAGGGTTATTTTTCTGGAGGGGGAATCTTAACCATGTGCAGGGTAGATTTCCATGAGCCAAGTTTGAAATTTTCTGGTTTATTCACTTTTAGTTGTCCCTATATTATTCTGGCAGAATAATACTCCATGGACAGTAGAAATGTCAAATTGCAAAACTACAACAAGGTTAATGCCACCAAAAAATTCTATTTTTTTGCCCAAGACAGAAGCTCAATATAATAATAAATATTTGAATGTTACAAGAAGGTTTCAGATTGCAGTTTGGTGCCTCCATGCTGCGTCTCATGGGACAGCCCAGTAAAGCAATTACACGACTGGAATGCACAGCAGAAAAACCTTGAGACTAAATGAGACCATACAGGGCTGAGTCGCACAGCCCAGGCAGAGCAGGGGAAGGGACACTCCAGGGACACCATGCCAGTGCCCAGCTGGGGCTGAGCATTGTGACCTTGGGGCTACTCAGACAAATGCTGCTTTTGACACACCTCACCCAGCTGCTAGGGAAGAGCTTAAACTTTCTAATCTAACTTTTGACAGGTATTTTTGTCTGCTCAGCATCTGCAGCTATTTACAAAACCAGAGCCCTCTACATCTGTAGTTTGCTTTTCGAGTGGCTATGAATTTTAAAACCTGTAAAGATGACAGAATATTAACAAAAACATTGATTTTGCTATTTATTTTTTATGCATTGTATTAACTAAAACACTTTGGAGTGTTTTAACCACCATGTATTAAATTTACTCTGTGATGTTGGATACGAATCTCAAACAATAAAACAAACAGAATTCTTCATAAAGCAGTAATTTATGAAAAAGATACAACTAAAACCGCTGCCTGCGCTGGCAGGCAATGGCTGCAGAGCATGGCCTCTACCCCTGCCTGGGCAGGATTCTGCTGAAGCTTCCACTCACAAAAGTTCTTAACCAAATCATGAACAAGATGCCAGCCATATAGATAATTTAGGAATTTCCTAGCTCAGGACAGGAAGAGAGCAAAGATACACTGTTCAACTACTGTTAACAACTTCTGTAACCACTTACTCAAAATAAACCTAAGCTCCTTTATTCACCAGACAAAAGCTTTGAAATTGACTCAGCCCATCCTCAGAAAGGACATTTTACACAATCTTTGACAAATCTGCCCTGGTTCAGTGACAGCACACTGCTTTGGAGCTCTGCCTTTGCCATTACTCAAGTGAATTTCACAGTAAAACTAATTCCAACTGTGGGGAGATTTTGGCAGATGCAAGGCATGCTCACATCCCACACATCTCACAGCCATTTTATCACTAACTTTTAAAAATCCTTTGGAATAGCAATATAATCCCATCAGGAATGCAATTGAGTGGGGCCCATGCTTGAAGCATGTGGAAGGCTATAGAAATGCTAAGTGTTCTTGGGAAGAAAAAAAGCATCTTAATCTAGGTACTGAGTTACTGAATACATACCAATTTTCCCCTTAACCTGTTCTTTTAAAGCTGTGCAACTGCACAAATCCAGTTATTAGCAAAACTTAAATGTAAGATGAGTGCAAAGGCATAAAAATATCTTGGTTCCCCAATGGGGATAATAGTAGCACGTCACTGTACAGCAGTACTGTACAGGAGAGTTTAATTTGCGTTTGTGAAGCGCTTGCATTAAACTGCTGAGCATCAGGAAAAAGCCGATGAGGAAACTCATAATTCTGCTTTTGGTGCCAGGTTTACATAATCTGGGGTCACCCACTGCCTGCTGGCTGAAGAGAAAATATTCATCCAGCTACAGAGCCCGAGAGATGAGCCCCCCAAGCACAGCCCTGATTTTGCATTGCTCCAAAGACACACAGGAGGGGAGCAGGGGGATACGGCTGCATGGCAGAAAGAGGGAACCCAGCAACACAGACAGGACTTTGGGGACCGAAATGACTGAAACAGTGTGCAGCTTTTCCAGAGGGAGCCCTGGGATGGCATCCCAGGTGTCTGGATGAGGGGAAGCCCAAGTGCAGGCTCCTGGGTGCTGGTTTCTGCTGCAGCAGCGGGGCTGAGCCAGCGGCGCTGGAGCTGCAGCACACGTGAACGCATGCTACCCAGAAATCTGTCTCCAGCCCTAATGAGCACACAGTAGCTAACCTCCCACCCACACCTGCTCCTTTAAATCTGTATTATGGTGCAAACCTAATTAACAGAGGATCTTAGAGGCAAGCTGCACGCATGGGCATAAAGAAGAGTACCACAAGCTGGAATACAAAATCTATATATAGATCCCTGTATCTTCCTGACTCTAAATAGGCTGTACACGAGCTATTTTGGGGAGGAGACGGTGTGTGAAGAGCTTGCCAGGGCTGGGAAGAAGCGGGAGGAAATGCATCCAGGCCCAGGTAGGCTGGTTAATGCCCCTGGCCTTTTCAGAGAAGATTTAGAAGGACTCTGTAATCTGCAAATTCTAAAGAGCTGATGGAGACAGTTATTAAGGGCTGGTAGGTGATGGCTGCTCACTGTGTTATTAAAGTGCTAAAAGATTATGTCTCTGATAGCTGTGTGCTTACAGTGTCCTTCACGACCACTTCCACAGGGACAGAGACAAGGAGAAAGGCAGAGGATCGATAAAAGGATATTACCACTGGGCCAATCCCAATAATAAGAGAGGTGATATATACACACCATTTAAATTGTCCAACACATTTAATGTTCATTAACACTAATTTTCACAGTGCTGGTGTTTAACATATTATTGCAATGAAATTAATAAAAAATACCCCACAGGAAATATAATTTAACTGTTTATATACTCACCTTTTGATTGCCAATTTCCTGCCGAGCTTTGTTCCCGCATCAGCACTTGCAGGAAGCAGCAGCCGAGCGAGTGAGTGGACGGAGCTGGGGAAGGGGTGAGGGTGATGGCAGTGGGCTTTTCCCTGGGTCTCCCCTGTGTCATGTTTCCTCCTTTTATACTTCTCCCTCCTTAGGAACCTCTGTCAGAATTTTCCTTTTTTCTTAAGAATTTCTTGAGGCTCAGGTGGATAAATGTTCATATTCTGGTTAAAAAATCTCAGCCTGGGTTTGTTTTAGTGTATGGGCATTTTTCACTTAACAGGGAAAGTATAAACATGCAATAGTTTTGTTATTATGCAGTAATTACTGGGGAATTACGTATTTATTTATCTCTCATGAAGCACATAGAAATTGTATTTGGCCACAGTGTATAAATTGTGGTATAATTACTGTAAAATTTATAGTTTTTATACTTCCAGCAACTTGGCTTTTAAATCACACAACCCTCATGTAAATACTTTAAAATTATTCAGTAATTACTTATTTACATTGTAATTAAAATAAGTAATTAGCATACATTTACAGAGGATTTACATACTTATTTGTGAAAATAGTTTCTTGGCAGATGCAAAAGAAATCTTTAGCTGATCATAAAAAAAAAAAAGAAAAAAGAAAAAAAAAGAAAATACATGTGCATTGAGAGGGAGCTGTCCTAGCTGTCTGCAGCACACACTGCCTTCAGGGGCTGTGCTGGCTGTCCCTATGCTTGCCCAGGGTGTGGACATTCCCATAAGGCTGCCTCTGGGAAAGACCCTCAGGATCAAAAGCAAACTGATCTGAGGATGGATCAGAAGAGCAAGTACCTGTGGGGAGCAGGAGCAGCATCAGCAGAGGGCTGGAGACAAGGGGTGTCCAGAGCTCCAGTGCTGGGCTGCACCCAGTGGATCACCAAGTGTCACCCAGCCTGGCCCACTTTGCCTCCATGTGTTCCCATGGACAGTGGCCCAGGGTGGTCTGCAGAGCCTCCCTTGCCCTGTGCAGGAAACCTGGGTGCTAGTTTGAAATCCTAATTAAAGACAGCATTTTGCAAGCAGTGCCAAGAGAGGCTGCTTGGTCTGTGCTCTGCCAGCAGGCTGGCACAGTCCGCTGCTCCTGGAAATGGCTGGAGCTGCTCCGAAGCAGCAGTCGTGTTCTTAGAGAGTGTTGGCATGGAGGAGAGCAGGATTTGAGCCAAAACTGCCCTTAAAAACACCCGGCGCGGGCTCAGAGTGCAGGATTAGCAGAACATCCACTGACAGTTTTCGGGGCTGTGTACATACTGTGTATGTATTCCAGCTAAACAAGACAAATCTGGCTGATGATTGTGTCTAACTAGGAAGAATGATTGAAGGTCTGTGCCCTCGCCTGTAAGGATCACATAAATGATGATTGGTTTGAGGCAGGAACTCCCAGGCCAAAGCTTGCAGGCACAGCAGAGCAGTGTGCTCCAGCACAGCCGTCCACAGAGGGGACCCCACAGCTGCTGTCCCCTCCCCAGCACTGCCATTCCCTCCCTGGCACTGGTTTCAAGCCTCCCAAGGGGGAAGCAGGAGGAAGCCCATGGCATGGCCCTGGCTGCTCCCCTGAGTTGGACACTGGGCTTTCCAATGGACAAAGATGCCAATCCCTAGGGAAACTTTGCAATTGGATGGAGCATTTTTAAGAGTTTGGGCTGCTCTCTGTCATTGTACACTCTGTTCTCCCAGACTTGCCATTGTTTTGGCATGTTTGTGCCACCACTTGTGTCTATTAAAAAAACATGTTTGAGTACCTGGTGAGTGCTGGTGGGAAGAGCTGGGAACCTTACAGGCATCCAGTGCTTTATGCAACCAAGATATTTTTTTTTCAGGCAATGAAGGGTTCCCATGGGCATGCTATAATGCTTGTTAAGGAGTAGGACCTTGTTGCTAGAATGGCATTAACCACGTTCAGCCAGTTCAGAAACCCCTTCCTGGCGAGACAATGCAAGGTGTGCACAAAGGGAGCACCAGTGGCAGAGGCTCCGCTCTGGAATTGCACTCCCTCCCCAGAGCCCTTTCGCTGGGCCGTTATCACATGTGCTGCATTATTGGATTTTTCCAAAGTCTCCCTTTATCCTTATTAATGCTGTGAATGTTGTAGCAAGGAATGATATGATCTAACATTGGATAAAATCACAATTTGTCCTTCTTCTTGGTGTAAATGTAACAGGGCTTAACTGTACAAACAAATAAGCCTAAATAGAAACATTTGTGATGATAAATGGGCAAGGAGAGCACTCTCTGCAAGGTGAGAGATGACAGTGCCTGTGAACAGAATGGAGAATCTTGCAGCTTCAGGGTCAGTCTCAGGCAGACTCAAGGTCAGCTCTGCAGGCTCTACCTCCTCCTCCTCTCTGCAGGGATGGCAGACATCCCTACAACACTCACTCCCTGGCAAGGCTTCAGGCTCCTCCAGCTGCAGCAGGCTCTGGGGTGCCATGACCAGAGTGGCTGGGACTGGGGGCTGCCTTGTGTTCGGGGCACAGATCAGCTGAGCCTCAACAGGAGAAGAAAGAGCAAGTCTGCTCCACAGCACTTCAATATATTGCTGAAGTATTATTGAATTGTTTATATTACCGGATTGGCATATGGTGCAAAACATTTCCCTTTTTTAACTTCTCATCATACATGTTGAGCAAACATCGGTGGCACCAGGAGGCAAAGAAAACAGAATAAAACCAATCACATCCCCAGACCTGCTCGGCAGGTGCGATGTCCATTCACATGTAAACAGGGTGGAGGCCATGGTGTATGGTGGGACCCCTGGCGCCTCAGCCCAGGGGGCTCCAAGGCCGTGCCAGCAGAGGGGTGGTTGCTATGGCTGGGGTGAGACTCACTAGCAGCCGAGCAGGGTGCATGGCACTGACCCCGTGCTCCTGTCACAGCACTGGAGCTGCGTGTAATGAGGCCCCATGCGGATATTGATATGACAGAACAAAAGGCCAAGGTGCAGTAAGGACAGCAATCCGCAGGTCTCAGTCCATTTGTTTTTCACACCAAATCCATCACGGTAATGGGTCACCTTTCTGTGGCAGCTCATGATTACCTGCTTACCGGGGAGCGCGGCAGGTGGGCGCCAGGCCGGGGCCGGGAGGGAGTAGGTGTGCGCTGCCTCTGCCCCCGCCCCGGGGATTTATGGCAGGTCAGAGCTGTGCACTTCCCTGATAGATCAAGTGGATTGGAGTTTATTTGGGTCACAGTGACTGGCGTTGTTTGCGGTGACAAAAGACTGATGGGCAGAGCTGTGGGACCTCCCTGGGGACCTGCATCTGTAGGGGCACCCGGTGCAGGGGCTGCCATCTGGCAGAGGGGTGAGGTGGGCTGGGTGTGGATGGGAGGGGAGCCAGGCTGAACCCCTGACACTGCCCCATTGCTCTCCCTCACCACCCTGCCCCTGCCCTCACCCCTCACCAGCAGCCTGAGGGTGTCTTCTACCATGGCATGCCCCCCCCAATCACTCCATGCCAGGACCACAGCCCTCATCCTCCTCTGACAGCTTGGGTACTGTGAACATCAGCCTTTTGGAAGCTTTTCTGTCAGCAGCTCTGGGACCCTCTTGGCCCACTGCCACAGGAGGCAGGACCAGAACCCTCCCAGAACATCAGTCCAGCAGTGCCAGCAGCTGCACTGAGAGCTGGGCTGAGAGGAAAAATGTTCCTTTCTCTAGCGTCCTACTCACACACACTCCTATTTAATATTCATGCACCAAAATGAGACAAGTGCTTAATGAGATCAGCCACGAGTTTCATTTGAACGACACCAGCAAAGGAGTCCTCAAAATTGCTTTGCATTAGATGTGTTAAAAAGTTTAATACTTGCAGCCTGATAACCTCTGCAGGGCCTCAGTGTGCTCTGCAGCAAGGCATTCCCAGGAGCTCTCCATTGCTACAGAGGAGAGGGAGCTGGAAATAAGAGCTTTCTAAAAACCACCCCTCCATATGCTTCAGCAGAGGTGTCAGCAGGTCCACTAAGACCATGAGGAGAACACAAGTTGCATCTGTTGTTCTGCAGGTTGCCTACTTCTCATTTAGGGTTAATGTTATCAGGGAATGCATGAACAAAAGCTGAACAATGCTAATTATTTCGGTGCATAGAAAAACCCAGCCACAGAAGACAGAGCTAAATCTCACAACATCTTAAGGCATGGAAGCCATCTGTGATAAGGACGGTTGCCTTTCAAAGATAAGGAAACAAAATTGAAACATATTATACATAAATGGCTTCAGGCAATGAATCATTCTGCAGCATCCTCGCTGCTGGATTGTGGCCATCACAAAGAAAATAGTAATAACGATAGTAACAATAATTAATACTGTAAGTCCTTTTTTGCAGCTCCGGGCTGCAGGGCCCTCATCCGGATCCCAGACATTAGGCCAGGAATAGTAAACATACATTTATGATAATTTTATTTGAACTCTTGAGAATACGTCCCACACCACTATGATTTGATGGCTTATTAAACCCTGCAGGGTACCTGCTCAGGATGGGAGTGCTAGGAGCAGTTGGAGGGAGAGAGAGAGCCATCAGCAGGGACCAGCATCATTTCCCTCCTAATTAAAAGTCAAAATGTCATCTAGGTTTTTGTATTGTAATTGCAATGGTCATTGCAAAGACACCATGAAATCTGGCTGCATTAGCACTTCTTTGGGGGGAGGTCTGGTGAATGAAGATGTATTGGAGGCTGCTCTCTGGCATTCTTCTTGGGCAAGTCCAGGCTGCAAGTGCAGTAAATGAGCCCCCTGCCAAGAGCTCACCTCACCTCTGGGCCCCCCCAGCTACATCAGGGGACCTGAATGAAAAAAAATCATACATTCCAACCCTAAATGATATCGGTAAGTTTGTGCAAGCTTATGTAAATCACACAAAAAGTGACAAGTTTTCCTATTAAAAGATAATTGTAATCAGGGTGCTGGACGTGTGGTGCACTGATGATTGGAGATAGACGGGCAGCGTGAAAAGATGGATCGTTTTAATTTGCACCAATTAAATTGAAGTTCATGGGATCATCTTCTTCAATCTTCATGAATACTTTATTTTCTGGCTGCTATGGAGCTATTAAAAAGAATGATTGAGCCAAGAGCTAGGCATAGTATATTTTATGAAATATCACCTTTAAAGAATTTGAGTGCGCCATTTTCATAATGAGTTTTCTAGTACCTAATACCCTTCTATATTACTACATTTTTAAAGTGGATTGATCTGGAAAGTGCAGAAAGTGCAGGTAATGATACATTTTGCTAGGATAAGGTGGCTGATAATGTATCATGTTACTGCTCTGAGAATAATAGATTGCCTTGTGTTTGAGATGTGGCATTCTTATTTTGGTGCTTGCCTTGTGCAGACAAGGGGAATCCTCTATGTGTCCAGAAAAAAAAATGTTTAATTGTTTGTCCAATTTCCTTCTTGTTTCTTCTTTGTCTTTTCTGTATAGTTTGTGACCTCAGAAAAAGATTTCTGAGGTTTGAGGGAGCCTGTTCTCAGGTATGCATTTGTCTTGATGGATGTTGTTAGAACAGAACAGCATGTAGGAGACAACACACTATGGGAGATAAAGAAATACACAACCCTATATTATTTACCAATGCCTCACATTCTCTTCCCAAGAGAAATGAGTGATGATAGCTTCAAAAGGATAAGTCAATGAGAAGGGTGGTCATCTCTCACTCACAACTGCCAAAAAGGCCCCAAGACTCACTATTTCACACGCAGACAAATCAAAAGCTTCACAGGAAATGGGTGATGCTCAGCGGTGGGCAGGATTGGAGCCTCCTCTGCTGTTCTCTCCCAGATTTTGTGACTGCAGAGCTGAGATATTCCTCCCCCAATAACCCCAGCTGCTCTACTCATGGACAGTTCTCCCCACTCCCAGCCAAAGCAGCTCCGGGCTGTGGGTCCCTGCTCTGGGCTCCAGCATCTGGGATCATGACAGCTGGTCAGAAACTTCTGAGCAATGTGAGCACCCAGAGTATCTGACCAGGCTGGGGCTGGTGTTGGCTGCTGACTGCACTCTTAGCTTGTAAATAAATCTCCTTTAAAGTTAAACTGGATAAAATGTGGGCCAGTACACAGGAGGCCACAGTCCCTTTGGTACCTATGGGATCAATTGGCTGTCTTTTTTTCATCACCAAGGTGCTAGGAGGTTCCCCTCTGTGAGGAAGCACTAATGGGAGCAAGCAGGGACAGGACTCCCAAGCTCACAGCAGGGCAGAACATGCCACCACGTCCCATGGGGCAGCCTCCTTCTGGCAGGTGCTGGTCCCAATTCCCAGTGGTGCATCCCCAGCACCGCAAGTCACAGCAACATGATGCCATCTCTCTCTACATAGGTTTAAGCAACAGCAATCATAATTAACCCTGCTAATTAATCAGGGCATAACATATTAATTGGTAGTGCACAAGGCTCCAATCAAGCAGGTGCTGTGTGGGAATGTAATAGGATAATGAACAGAGGAGCAGTGCCACGTGCAGAGGTGTGCATGCCACTTGGAGGGACAGTCCTGGCAAACTCGAGCGCTGGGACAAAGTCAACTGCCCTGTGTCACCCCTGCATGTGGGTTGTAGTGCCTGGGGGTGCCAATGACATTCCTGATGGTGCCCGAGCACCAGCCTGGATGCAGAGCTCACGACAACTGAAACCCAAGGTGCTGGGGAAGCTCTGCTTCTGAGCAGGTTCTGCTCAGTATGGCAGGCCTGGGGATAGCTCATGAACCTTGGGAAGAGAAGCCTTTTGTAGTGACCAGGGATCTCCTCAGCAGAGGCAGGGTCACAGGCTGCCACCTCTCTGCATCAGGACTAGGGAGGTGAGCCAGGAGCTTGCCCTCATGTTTGTCCCCTTTACACCCCTAATATTTAATAATGTTTTACTTAGGGCAAAGATTTTTCTAGGATTGCACAGGACCCTCCGTGATCTGCTTCACCATTGTTTAGTTTAATTGTCTTAAAATTGGCAATAGATTAAAAGAAAATAATTATCCCTAATTATGTTAATTAAATGGCTAATTCATTAATGAGCTTAACATCTTTTACTCGGACCATCTCTGCTATGCAAGATTGTGCTTCCAAGAGGAAATGCCAGGCGCACGCTGCAGTCTGTGTAAACTGAGTTGCAGCATGTTTAGTGCGAGCTGTAGGAACAAAATCCCCTCATTATTCAGATGACAGAACAAAACTATAAATAGTGGATCGCAATTAAAATCAGAACAATTACTTTTTATCCATTATGCTGCCTTTTGCACAATAGCAGCCTATAAAAGGAAAAAGCACAGTCCTTTTAGATCTCTCTCTCTCTCCCCTTATCCAGAAGTGTAGCTGGCTTGCTAATTAGGAAGCTTTTGAATTAGATTATTTGCATGTCTGAACAGGGCTAGGGTATTAAACATCCCCGAGGACATACTATAATAACCTCTTCAGTGGCTTTTAGGATCCCTAAGGAACCAGGAACTCTGAAAAAACCTCCAAAAGGAGGGAAAGTGCATAACGATTTCATCCAATTAGGTATGGATTAGTCGGCTCTGTGTCTTTGAATCCTGCTCACTGTGAGAAGGTGTTCTCCTTCAGGAACATTTGACAAAATCATCGGGGAAATTATAATGCAGTACCTAAATGAAATCGCAATACCTTAGTTTCTCCTCCAAGAAAAAATAAACTACAAAATCAATACAGTGGTGTATAAAGTAAAAAGAAATGCACCAGTCACTTTATTGCTTAGCTGCAAGCATAGCCTCTGTGTTTATAGCATCCATGAGTGACTAGCAAAGTCAGACACCAAAGGACAAATGCTTCTGCTGCTAGGATTTGCTACAGCATATTTTAATTTTTAAATGCCACTGGTATTATCCTCTTCACAATGGCTTTCCTCACTCTTCCAGTTTTTAGAAATCAACAGCCCATTTATATTTAACAAGACAATTAAGCTGCCCAAGATCCCCAGCAGCTGCAGCTGCTGGCAGCGTGGCCCCTCCAGGACTGGCTGTGGTTCTGGCTGTGGCTGTGCACGGGGCTGTGCATGAAGCTGTGCTGTGGGGGCTTGGCCAGGGCAACAGGACCTGCCCCTCTCACCACACCTTACATCTGTCCACATGTCCATGCCACCCACAGCAGTGGCACAGGAGCAGTTAAGGGTAGCAGCACTGGTGCCCCTCTGCAAAAGTGGTGATTTAGAAAAGTGGTGGGAAACTCAGCCATGTGCTTGGCCCCTCACTACCAAAATCTTTTTTTTTGTGGGTTTGTTTTGCTTTGGTTTTTTTCGTTTTGTTTTTCTTTGGATGGTTGTTTTGTTTTGTTTTGTGCTGAGATTTAATCTGAAGGCATTGAAACCGGAGCTTCATGAGAAGTATGATTATTATAAGATGCCTGTGGAGATAAGCTGTGCTTATAAGGCTGCACCTGCAGGGCCCACTCAGTGTCACCTCTCTGCGCTGCATCCTGCTGCTTGGATTGGAAGTCTGAGTATTGGGATCTAATTGGAATGGATTTCAAGAAGAGCAGTAAGAAAAACTACCTAGAAAACTGAATGTGCAGTGCTAAGGTTTATAAATCCAAAACTGTATGAATTGCCTGTACTGCTGTTTGTACGGTTAGGGCAGGGTTTTGCATACTTGAAGCAGTACTGTTCAAGCATCACTGCAACAGACCCTCCCTTACCCAAAGCAAATCCTGTTCAGATAACATGGAGCTGATTTCTGATGGTCAGATACCAAGGGTTCCACTCACAGCAGCTTTCTCTTGGCCACCAATACCTTGCTAAGGACGCTGGTGGTCTCTGCAAGTACTACTGATACCAGGTGAGAACATCATTCCTCACATTCCTTACTCTCAGCCCCCGAAATCTGGGCTGCTGTTTATCTGGGTGTATGTATTGCTCAAGGTCTCAGCAGTGACCAACTTTCCAAATCTACCAGCTGTATGGTGGGGACGTGCTGTTTTTTTCCTGTTTCTCAACATCAAACTTCCCTAGCTGACATGTCATTCATCCTCCTGTTCATGACAAATGTTTCTGAATTTCTTTCATCTTCTTTGAATTTAACTAATCAACTATTACCTTTTCCAGGCCAGTAATTAATATATTAATGTCATTAGACGGAGCGTGTACCCATGTAGCACACTGCTACTGACCCTTTATATTGATTAATAAAACACTATCTACCTTTTTTGTTTCCTTCCTCTTAGTCCATCTTATTGATTCATAATGCTACTGTATCTCTTACCCCCATTTTTATCTTGTTTCCTAAGAAATCCTGTGGGAAGACCTCATTAAAAGCCTTTTGAAAGTCTAAAAATATGTCAAGATATTCTCTTTTATCCATTTATATATTGGTAGGTTCAAAGTATTCTAACAGATTAATGAGACATGATTTTCCACAGCAGAAACTGTGTTGATTGGATGTGATCTTCAAGGTATTTTATCATTCTATATTTAATAAATGTTTAAACCATTTTGCCAGATACCTGCACAAAGCTGAATAGTGTCTAATATCCTGGGTTACACTTAGAGTCTTTTAAAAATGTATAATATACAGATAAAACACCTCTGCTCTTCTTCCACTAAGGGAAAACAGTGCAAATATTGTATCTGGATACAATTTTTTCTTAAATGCAGTAGCTAAACATGTGGCCTTTTATTTTCTCTCAAATCAGCTCCAGACTATGCAAATAAACTGTGAATTTGCCTTCTTACACACACACACACACACACACACACACACACACACAGAGCATCCTGCAGGTGACCTGCTGCCTTCCACCTGGACCTACTCAGATCCCATCTACAGACCCACCTTTAAATTCCAGATACCTTCCGCTGCCTTGGAGTTTGTTAATTTTTCCATGAGTTTTTATGAGAAATTCTGAGTAGCTTTCCCCATCATTATATTACTCTAAAGATTAGCTTGTTAGAGTTTTAAGATTGAAACTACAAACTACTTTTTTCTTCTCTGTTAGAGAACAGTTAATTTCTTTACAATGAATATCATCTTAACTACAACCTGCTGCTCATTATAAAACAAATTACTGAGAAATTATTTGTCCTTTCAGCTGCTCATATCTCTGCTTTATGGAAAAGGAAACCTCCTGGAATCCTCTCCAGGCATAGCCCTGTCCAGCACACCACTCTCAGGTGCCTGGTGGCACAAGGGACAAGCCACAGGTGACTTCTCTTTGCTGTCTGTCCTTGCGTAGGGTGTGTGGCAGGAGGTGCCTCCTGTCCTTGCATTCAGGGGGTTCTGTGTCACTGCAGGAATTGGCTGGGGATGCTCTGGTGTCCCTGTCTAGGCAAAGGGAGAAGTCTGGGCAATTCCCAGAGCAGCTTTTGAGGACAACAGGCAAAAGAAAGCCCACTGATAAGTGGGACACAGGTTTGGGAGCTGTCCCCCTGCCCACTTCCCACTGCTGCAACAGGGGTTAATTCACCTGTTTGTCCTGATTCTGTTTTCAACTCTAGAATTAATAAATCAACCCAACTTCACCTACAGCCAGAACATGTTTTGCTGCATGCTCCCAAGCTCAGAACACTGCCTGGAAATTCTGACGTAAATGGCACATGCAATAGGCCCTTTAAATTGGTAAGCAGGAGATTAAAAAAGGAAAAAAGAATGAAAGTTCCCTGCAGCCTAATCACATCTCTTCGGGAAATTCCCACACCAACCCAGCCGTGAAGCCAGCACAAATCAATGTGGCCCAGGGGATCAACATTTTACATATATATATAAAAAATTGTAAACATCTTTTATGTATGTAATGTAATAACTACTCTCAGCATCATGGGCTTTAAAAGCAAATGTTATGGGCAGTTGTATTGCAATAAAGTGGTTAAATGGGAAAGCTTTGAAGGGCTGATAATTTGTACTCTTTTCTTTACTGAACCAACTTATTCTTGTATGACTATGACAAATTAAAACTTTCTATAGGAAGAAGTTTTCATTCAGCAGGATTTTTTTTTGCCCACCCTTTCCATTTTTTGCCACATTTCATGTTCAAAAAGAAGTTGGGTTACAATCCTGGTTATGAAAAGAGGGTTGTAGATGTCAGGCAATAAAATATGTCCAATTTGGGGGCCTGCAGCCTGCCAGCAGGATGGCAGAGCTCGTGGCTCCTGGGGACTGAGGGACAGGAGGGGACAGGAGGGTCCATCCCAGTGAGTGACCAGCTGCACCCTGAATTGTCCTCCAGGTTGGGTTATTGTGTTCTTGTATTAATGGAGTTGATTTATACACAGAGAAAGCAGTAAATGCTGCTATTAAAGTGGTCCCTGAAACCAGTCGGACTTTGCTTTGCCCTACCTGGTAGCTATAAAATACTGTATACAAAAATATAAACTCATATCTTAAAAATTTATTAACCAGTAAGATTAACAATCAAATATTATTTCTGACTCACAAATAAAGACAGTGCTGCAGGTCTGTACTGTGCTGCAATAATTAACACTGTGGCAGTATTCTCCAGGGCCACGTCACAGCTCCTTCCGGACCAAAAATAACAGTGAAGCTACGGCTCTGGTGCACTAAATGGACAGTAAATAACACATTCACTGCCTTTAATTATTTAACAAGCACAGCAGTGACTCAAGATAATATTAAATATGTACAAAACTACTGTGTGGGAATGCAGTGCTTTTGAAGGTTTTGGGTTTTTGCACTGAAGACAGGAGTTCTGATTTTATTTGAGCAGGCATCAGCTTTGTGCAAATCTGGTATAAAAGATTTGTAAAGTGTTGGAACATTTGAGGAGAAAATGTCTTAGAATTTATTTATTTCTGTAGGGCCTATAAGGGAATTTTTAAAACTTAAGTGCTTAACATAAATAACAGGAAATCAGTCTCCTATCAGGGGCTATGATCAGTCCTTCCAACTAACACTTAACACAACTGATAGGTTGTATGATATGACACTGCTGCCCAGCCCCAAGAATGCCTCAGATAGAAAATCCCCTGCAGTGACAAACTGGAAATAAAAGCTTACCAATATTAGAGACTTTGGGAACATTTATTAATTTGGTAATACTGTATGCGGAGGCTTCATGCTCCTTGGATCGCTCCTTAGCTTGGAGCAGAATGATTTCACTCCGTTTGCTTTTAACTCCCTTGCATTTATCTTGCCTGAGTGTCTCCACTGGATATTGTTTACTCTTTGGATTAGTAAACTCAGGATTAATTCCGCTCTTTATTGCTGAAAGTGGCAGTAAATCCAGTATCAGGGAGAGCCAGGAATCTGCTTAGCTATGCTACATGACCCTTTCACGGGCAATAAACACACACACCTCCCATCACGAAAGGACACGGCACTTAGAGACACAGCCCCTGCCATCAGGGGGTACGTACAGAAACCCTTGCTTAGCCCTTCTTTTCATTAGAAATTATAGATGCTATAGGATTTTTTTGTGCCTCACAAGGGAAAGTAAAACGAAAGAAAAACAAAACCTCTCCCCTGCCTGCCAGCCAGACTGCCTGTGGCTGCCTCAGCCACAGCAAGGAGCAAGGGCTTAAAAACAGCCTTGGGCACAACTTCAGGCTTTGGAAAGAGCCTGGCAGTGCCTTGTCTTTGCTCTGACAGCCCCGTGCATCAGGCAGGGAGGAAGCAGGAGGGTTAAAGCAGCCAAAGTACGTGCAGAGCCTGCTCCCCCAGCTCCCTGCTTTCAGGAGGGCTGGTTTGGGTTTTTTTTCCTGCTTTTAAATCAGCAGCAAGGAATGTGGGGCCAGGAGCTGAAGAGAGCTTGTTGGAAAGGTTACCTAAGTGAACCACACAATTTTTTTCCCTCAACTTTGTTCCATCTTAAGGTAAAAGGTTCATGCAGAGGGCTATAAATTCCTGTCACATTTTGTTGTAATCTCTCTATGGTTTTATTACTTAAAATGCTGCACTCTCAAGACGGGGAATTTTCCAGGGGTTTGAGGCTGACACAGAGCCACATTTATATTGTGCTGAAGCTCCTCTGGAGTCTCCTTGAGACATGTGGCCAGCAAGCCCGGCGTGAAGGCCTTATCAGTCACTCCACCACGGAGTCAGACCATGAATTATACGGGGAATGGAGGTGGCTCTGCGAGAGCGGGATTGCGGGCCGCCGGGTGACAATAAACATGTCCCGGGAATGTGTCCTCCATCACTCAAGTTCAGATAGCAGATCTGGACCTTAACTACAGCTCCCCATCTCTAAATCTCCCTGCGACCTGAGCGGGAGATGGAGGTGAGTCTCAAGGATATCTGTCTGCAGGGAACTTGCAGAGGACGTCAGTCCGGGTGTGTGCTGGGTGGCTGTGGTACCGGAGTGAAGGGATCCAGGGATGGTGGAGCCCTGTGCTGCTCAGAACCTGGCCCCAGTGCAATGGCAGAGACCAAGGGGCTCCCCACAGAGACAAGGAATAAATCAATTAAGACTGTTCCTAAATTAAAATAATAAGAAGAAAGAGTATAAAAGAAAAGTGTTAATGAAGTAATGAAGGAAAGCGGCATGCTCAGTGCCACAACTAAATGCAGCCATTAAAAACCATAACCTCTGTAAAATTTGTGATAAAATTACAATTTAATTTTAGAAAGATAATTTATTAGCTAATACCTCATTGCACATGTTAATAGCTTGTGCTTATATAATAGTAATCTTGATTGCTATGTGGTCATTAAACTATTTTTTTTTACATACTGTCTAACTGACCATTTTGTGTGTGGTTTGGTAAGAAAAAAGTAATTATTGAAGTCTAAGCAGTGAGTTAATTTCTAATGAAAGGATAATTTTATTTCAATGACTTTACATTTAATTAACTAAAGCTACACGTAATTTGAAGTTCTAAGGCAGTGCTGATTCATTTGTGTATTGGACAGAAGGTGTACGAGCCCCGCAGCCCTGGTGGGATGTGGAGGATGAGCAAAGGCACCTGCAGCAGGAATGAGGGGATGTAACAGCCCCACTAAGTGGCTGGAGAAATTTCATGTGGTTTTGTGCCATTCTGAGGTGGAGGTTGGAGCTGAACTGGAGCATGAGGCAGAGACAGTTTCAGAGACTTGGGAGGTGCCATTATGTTTCCCCCAAGGATTTTTGCCCTGTGGGAATTGTGAAACACGGAGGGGAGGAGGTGGGATGGTGAGCATCCTCTGCCATGGCAGCCCTTCCCCTGGAAAGTGCCAGGGACACTCAGGCTGCCTGTGGAGCAAGTCCTGCCCTCCCCCTGCACTGCCCATCCAAAAGCACATAGCCCTTCCAGTCTGGAAAAAAGCTGGGAAGTTGGGCAAAAACACTTGAGGTTAAAAAAAACCAATATTTTTTGGATGCACAAAGAAAAAGGACAAAATCAGGCAGAAAATTGTGCTTTTGTCAATCTGAAATGGCTTGGGTTTGATAAATTCCCAACCTTTAGCTTTTGATTCAGGTCAGTTTTCACACGTGAAAGTTCTCTTTGACATAAAATGCCAGAAAATTCCCTAAAAGCAGCATTGAACTGTGAATAGCCCAGATCACACAGTGGCATTTTTTACATCCTTCCCACCCTGATGCTTTTTCTCTCCCTCACTGTTGTTCCCCAGCACAGGGGCTCTGGCTGTGCCCCCAGCTCCCAGGCACAGTGCTCCCTGGGGTACCCCTCATGCCATGTAGGTGCTGCTGTGCTGCAGGGGAAGCACGTGTCAGGTTATTGATAAACAACAGATCTGTGTCAGTGCAGATGCCTTTTTAATGGCATGTCCCGAGGTGCAGACATTAGGGTTATATCCTCCTGCCTGCCAGCGGTCTGTGCAGCCATCACTCCTCCTCAAGCAGAGAGGGGGCTGCCACCCAGTTGCTTCCCTGCCTTGGTAATGCATCTCACCCGTGCTAAGGCAGGCAAGGAAAGACAAATCTGCATCCTTGCACGGCATGGTGGGGCTGTGGTGGCCTCTGTGTGGACAGCGGAACCAGCACTGGAGAATCTGCATCTCCCCAGGGTGCTGTGGAAGGAGGACTGAGCAAGGCAAGGGCAGGGGAGACGGGTTGGCAAGATAGGCAAGGACAGTTTATCACCCAAAGCATCTGCCTGCACTGTGAGCAGAACAGCTCACCCTTCCAAAGGAACTGGCACACTTAATGTCCCATCTTGAGGCAAAAGCCCGCCCTTGTATTGCTGATGAATAGAAAATTCTGAAAATGTTTCACTTAGGAAGTCATTTGCAATCTAAAATAGTTGACATTTCAATTCTGCTCATTTGCACCAAAATGTATTTCAGAACATGAGAGCTGGAAGTCTCCTGCCCTTTTCCAAACCAGTGGGAAGTCCACCACCCATGCTGGGGTCCTTTCCTGCCCAGGAAACCCTCACCCTTGGAGAAATCCATCCCATCTTCTGGGGCCACATAGCAGGACAATTCACTCCTGTGAGTGTGCCCTGATGAATTAATTATTTATGAGGAGTGTTTTACCCCAGCTTTCAAACTAACACAAAGAGATGTTGCCAGGCCAAAATGGATCTTTTTGCTAGATGGTGATGGATGGTCACAATGGTGGAATTCCATGGCACCACTGGCAGTGGCCATGCCTGTGTCTGGGTGGACTGCAGGTCACACCTCCCCGCTGGATGAAGCTCCCTCTCTGCCTGCCATTATCTTATTTGCAGAGCTCTTTCTCACCTCACTGCACAACCCAGTTCTTGTGTTTATTTGTTTGACTCTGACTGTGCCAGCATGGCCAGGGCTCCTCTTTCCATTCCAGAATGAAGATGCTGGCCTCTGATATTTCAGCTCCTGGGGCAGATCCTGAAGTTTCCCAGGGCAGGTGGGTGTTTGTGCCAGGCCATGTAGGAACACTCACACAAGTCTGCCTGAATAACAGAGTTTGTTTTGCACACCTTAGTACACCAGACATCAAACACTTGTGTTCATAAAAAATACTGAGGTTTGGAGCAATTGCCCACTTGTCAAGGAGAAACAAAACCATGGTGGTTATCTGTCTAACCACAACTGGACAGCAGGGCTCAAAATTAAAATATTCATGACTTAGAGTAAACACTTCTCCAAAACACATAAACTGCAGGAATATAAGCCCTGGGAGTCTCAGGAAAGCTAGGAACCTTACCACATCATGTGTTGACTGCTGCAAAAGATTACACTTCCTTAAGAAAAATCTCTCAGAGCCACGGTTTAGAGATTTTAATATTCTGCCCATTACCACAACCAAGCACCACCCTTGGTGCACACATGCAAATATCAGGGGAGAACTGAGAAAGACAATAAAACTGGAAGCAGCCTTTGGAAGGACAGATAAATAATTTGATTGCAATGTGAAAGTGTTTTCCGGTTTGATGGGCATTTCCCTTTCATTGAAAATAAACCAGGCTAAATGGCTCAGTGGGTCTCACGCACCTAAAAATGGGCCCAGTGAGCCTGTACTCTTGGTAACAGAGGGTATCACAGAGGTACATAAAAACATAGTTTATTGTTAAATTAAGTGTCCTGTTCTTGAAAACAACCCTTAAATTTAACATTCCAAGGCTGCTGCTGTTTATTTGCACTCTCGGAGCACTCTCACTGCTGTCCACTCAACTACTTGAGAAATACATTGTAATAAAAATAAATGGACAGTTTGGGTTTCTCTGAAATTAAAACAGGATATACAGCAGCCTTGCACTTCTTCCTCGCACTGAGGTAGCCTGTGATAAAGTCACATTGTGTCAGAGATGGCAAATTATGTATGCTAATTACTTACCGGAATTTCAGATTTGTCCTTACCATAATTAAAAAGGTGTCACTTTATTAGAATAGGGCTGGAATGATGGGGCTTGGAGCAGTGGAGGAGATTTCTGGTTAGAGATAATTACTAGTGATGTATTCCTTTCCCTCTGTGCCATTTTTGCTGCATTCCCCATTACTGCTAATGGATGGTTTGCACGTCTGCCCGTGGAGCTGGGCTGCTTGGCTGGGAGCACCCGGTGTGGGGTGACTCCATCCTTAGGGCCCAACCTGGCTGGTGTGGGGTCACTGGCCCAGAACTGGGCTTCTGGTCATATTGTAGGGATTTTATTGATGCTCCACCCAGGGATGCAGCAATGGGGAGGATGAGCTGGGCTGAGCCCAGTTTCAGGTAACCCCCCTGCTCCTCAGCTTAGCAGCCCAGCCATGCCCCTGCCCAGCCCCAGCTCCCACTGCACCGCTTGGGACCGAGTCCACAATCGCCAAAGCCCTGTGCTGAGGCAGATGTTATTTATATGGAATGTAATATCTTTCTGTTGGCAGAAGAGACTTGAACGTGCTGAGGCCAAACTCAAGTCTCTCCCAGGGCCCGGCAAAAGAAAATAGCAGCATTTAACTGTGATGAAAGTCACAGTATAAACAGGGATGCAGAAAGAATAATTGTGTGCTGGAGAGCTGGACTCCATGTTATCATTACACACTGAATTCTTGGTCTGTAAGTACAGGGATGGTGTTAACCCCAGCAGAAGATGAAGGTTATAAAAGAGGCATTACTTGGAAAGGTCAACGGGCTACTCAAACGTGGTGCAGATGCAATACAAAGATTCAACAGCAGAACTATTTGCAGCGGCTTAGAGAGGCGAGAAGAGCAGCAAGGCAGACCTGGATTCATTGCTTCAGGGACTGTACAGCAAAGGGACAGAGCAGAAGCCAGGCCAGGTGCTCAGCCTCTCTCAGCTCCACTGGTCCTGTGCTGGCCACCCCTTGCTGCAGTGGGACTCTGTCCCACATTGGGCTCTACCCCACATTGAGCCCAGGGTTTCGCAGCCAGCACCATCCCCAGCTCCTGCAGTCAGGCCTGCAGGCAAAGCAGGAAGGGAGAGACAGCCATTCTGTCTTGATAACACTGAGGTTTGGCTGCAGACTGTCATTGATCCAATCTCTAATTCAACATATTTGGACAGTCAAAGCATTTTTTTCCTTTAGGAGAGACATCGCTAGGTTAAGTGTTGTACTGCACCTTGTACACTCCATGTCTGGGGTATCCACAACACAACAGCTCTTATGGTTGATGGAGAGACCCATCAGACTCTACATTTTTATAAAAGATTGTTTGGTTAGCTCATGAGGCAGTGTCATTATTGCCAAAGGGTTTTGCTCCCCAAGCCTGTGCTGAATATTGTATTACTTTGCCATGCTCAGAAACTAAAATTACAACAATTTAATTTTGAATATGGTGGCATTATTACCATTTGTATTTGCCATTTCATAAGACTTTTCATTTCAACTGCTTTGCTTTCCTGTCAAGAGGAAAAACCTTCAATCTATTGGCTTTTACCAGAGAGAGCTGTGCCGGAATGTAATGCAGTATTGTATATTTCTTCTCTAATGCTCTTTTGAACAAAATCATCTATTTCATCAACAGTATATCAGCGGTGACCAAAGACCATTAAATAATGCATCTCACTCAGGAGCAGTGGAGCAGGGAAAGGGCTCTGACCTGTTTTAAACCTTATTACTTTCTTGCATTATGCCCCTCACTGCAATCTTTTTGTTTAAGTGATTTCAGCTGAGGCGTTGCTTCCTGCCTTAAAATAAAAGGCAGACATGTTATTTCTGAAGTGGTTGGTAGACTTAGCTTCAGCATTTCCCATTCTACACCAAAAACAGCCCCTGTGTATTAATCTTTGTTAACCTTGCCAAACACACACACACACACGCCGTGTCAGGAGGCTGGTGTAAATAACATTCCTCTTTATTTTGGATTCTGTGTGCAGATTCTTTCCATTTTATTTGGACTTGTGGATTTACTTCCTAGCAAATGTTTGGTGCTTGCAATTAGCAATCATAGGGTTGGTAAAGCATGCAGGGACATTAATCTAGGGTAGCAGAGCCCAGGAAAAGAAGATACAGTCACAGCAATCAGAGGAGGTGAGGACTGGTGCTGCAGACTGAGGTGGAAGGACAGGACAGTGCTGAGGTTTTGGGCTCGTGCCCCCATCAGCCCCATCTGTGCTGGGGGAGCACCCCAACCCCAGCACTGGCAGGGCAGGAGCCAGCGATGACCAACACGTCATCTCCAGTTCTCTGCTGCCCTCTGTGAAGCACAATTCCCTGCCAGCCTGTGAGGAGAAAACCTCAGAGACTTACAATTACATTTTCTCACTAGTCTAATGAGGTGAGAGACAGACAGAGGAGAGAGTTCCCTGGGCTAATTTTCCAGCCAGCAACCACTGCATTGCTCCTGTACTGAGAAGCAGAGGGAAAAATGACTTCCAGATTAGAGGCTCTTGCTGAAGGTATTTTGGAGCATATTCCTCTAGGGCAGTACAGCAAAAAAATGAAGATGACAAACCATTTTACTACAGTCAGATGGAATGAAGTAACCCAACAACAGAGCTCTGGGGTGCTGGCGGTGCACTGACCAGAAGGGAGCACCAAGAGAGAACAGTGAGCAGGGTTTGGCCCAAGTCACTGCCCATCTGAACTTCCTAATCCTACATCAGGAGGAAGAGCAAATGAAATTCCTCTTACATCATGACCACATACATTGTGTTTTCACACACCTGCATTTGCATGACTAATCAAACCAGACCCCAAGCCAAACTGAAACTTCATCATTTAGCCGACAAATTGAGCCGGTCTGCTTTCTCCCCAGCCATCCTCTGCAGAGTTTGGAGCTTGTAGTAGGTCTTGGAAATGGTTTTAGCCTGAGATTAGGACTTTGTTTAAGGGGTGTATGTAGGAGGCACCCTTGCTTCTCTTCTCTTTTTGCTATCTGCCCACCACTGTTCTGCTCATGCAAACTACCAAGAGATCTGTCAAACATCAAATAAGAATTTTGTTGCTGAAGCTCTTGGAAAATTGACAGGTAGCATGCAAGCAAACATTGAATCAATAACAGCAAATTTCCCCTGGGAAACTTGTAGTGTTTTCTCATCAAAATCTTTAAATCCTTAAAGAAACCATAAAAGCTTTCACACCTCGCATTGGTTAATCTGGTTACCTCTGCATTGCTCAGCAGGCTGATCGCTGAGCAGGCAGTGTAATACCCAGTGCTGATCACCCAGCAGTAAGTGTAATACCCAGTGCCCCACGCGCTGATGTATTGTAGCTTTGTTAGTCACTGTGGCTCCTTGGTAAATTCATTTGGAGTCCTCCGGGGTTTTAAATCTCTCATTTGGCCAACAACGAGGTCTGAAAAGATTGCAGTTCATTTCGACCCACAGTGGATGGAAGGCTCATTTACTGGCTGCAGGCAACTCAATCAGGCTGGCCGCTGATGAGTGAGTGACTTGTTCAGACCGCCAGTCAATATGTGTCTGCTGTGATAGAATGTCAGCATCTGCTCCTGCTCCTCTCTCCCACTGCTCCAGCTTTTTTCATTTGGTCTGATCAATGTTATTAAAAACACCTAGGAGTTCTTTAACTGCTATGCCACTTGAGGCTTTTCTTTCTTTCTTTTTTTTTTTAAACACAACTTTGTATTATCTGCAAACATGTGCAGATGATGTACGTGGATTGATTTTTTACATGACTGTACAGTGTGTGGGACAGGGGGTGGGTGTGCGTATGCTCAGGCATGTGACTTTTCTACAGGAGATGGCTTTAGAATTACATCACCCTGGCTTGATTTTTTTTTTTAAAGGTTTAGACCCTTTTGCAAGTATCTTATAATTATTTGTGAATAAAGCTTTAAATGTAAGCATGCATAAAATAATGCATTTTTCCTAAAACTGAAACTAGAATTCCCCGGTGGAATCAATAACATCCCATGGACACCTGTACATTAAAAATCAGGCGGTCACTCCAAGGGAAGGGGTGGTACAGTTTAGGTAAATAAGAACAGGGTTAAAATCCCTGTACGTGACAGGTATCATGAACACTGTTTGCATTGCCCTTTGGCCAGCCCACCCACTCCTGCCCAGCAATCCATTTCCTGGGGGACTAATGACACACCATGGCACAGGCGGGTCAGCCACCAATTACATAAGAATAAGAAGCAGAGAACAGATACACCAATAAATGTTTTAATCTGCCTGCAAAATGTGCAGGCTCCTGCAGGAACTGCCCTGGCTGGGGAGCAGCAAGGAGTACGCTGTGAGCTTGGGCAGGGCCCAGCCTATGCATCACCCTGGAGCCAGGATGGAGAAGACAGCAATGGCTGTGAATGATACCAACCCTGCTGCCCCATCAACCTCTGCACAGCAATGGATACTCCTCCTGCACCCTCTGCAGACACCATCAGACACCTCCACCAGCCAACCTTTCCCAGGCCTCTCCATGCCTGTGTCACATGAAGGAGAGCCAAAGTGATCTGCTGTGACCAAAGGACATGCTTCAAAATCTTCCTGTGCTTCCTGCCCTACCCCCTTCCTCTGCAACATGGCATCCAAAATAGGTACCAAGAAATGACCTGCCAGGAAAAAAATGGAAGCCTATAATTATGTTATTGAAAAACTGTTCTATACTGTATTATTTAAGGTTATTTTATTATGATGTTGAGATGAGTTTCTTAAAGAAGAAACTCTGGTTTTATTGCACTCCTCATGGAGAGAAGCCTTGGGTGATTTGATAGCCTATTTGAACAAGAGGGATGCTTTATGAGCCCCTATAAAAACTGATGACCCCACTCACATTTGTATTTAATGAAATAAGGAGGAGCTTTGGTTATGTTTTCAATAACCTTCACTGCTATTTTGAACCTGCCTCAAGTAAGAGCCAGAATCTGCATCTTTCTGTGCTGAGCTCTGCTGCCCTTCTGCAGGGTGCTGGGGTTCAGCCTGGCTGCAGAGCTATCCTGCCATCCCTGCAGTGCCACTGCCAGGGCTGTGTCCTGGAGATGGTGATGAGAGGATGGGTGAGAAGGGCTGTCCTGATGGAGTGAGGTGGCTGGGAGGAAGGTCGGGCTGGGAGAGCCGACTCTGGTCCTCATCCATCTCAGATGTCTCCATCTCAGACACTGCCTGTCTCCCAGGCACTAGCACACCTCTTACATCTAAGCAACTTTCCACAGAAAAAATCAGGCTTTTTCATTACACAGTTTTGGTCTGTCATAAAACATTAAATCTCTCTGAAAAGTTCCAGTGCTTGGCCCCTTATTGTTAGATTAAATAATTGCCACTGCTGCAAGGATCAGAGGCTGCTTGTCTCTGGCATGACAAGAGCCAAGAGCTCAGCACCCAGCTCCTGGGACCAGCAGATGTGAGACCGGTGTGTTCCAGGCACTGGAAAGGTCTATGGGGTGGTGGGTGTCTCTGCCACACCCAGCAGCTGCCCTCAGGAGGGAGATGCAGCCCTCGAAATATTTAGACAGCAACTGCCCTCTCCCTGGCTCTGTGCCTGAGGCAACCCTGTGGTCCCCACACCATGTATGCCGACCGCCTGCGGGGACACAGCTCCAGGGACATGGCACAGCAGCTACTTGTCTTCTAAAAAGTAAGGCCTAATTAACTTTAATCAATGGGGCTTTCTCCGTTGAGTTGTCCAGATTTTGACTGCTCCCCGCAGCCAATACAAAGCAAGGTTAATTTAAGAGGAATGAAGAAGGAGAGGAAAAGCTGTGCGGGGAGGTCTGGGATGGCCAGAGCTGCATGGCCATGGTCTGCAGACACCCTACAGCTGCAGGAGCTGCTTCCCCTCCTGGAGCTCAGAGGTGAGGGGGGACCTGGAGGGTTTATTAAAGCACATCCCAGCCCTCAGACTTACATTTGCATTCACAGTTTGATGTAGATGCCACACAAGCAGATGCCTATGAATAAGCCAGAGCAGGGTTATAACATCCTCGTGGTGGAGTGATTCAGTGTAATGCCTCAGCAAGCTGTTCTTTAATGGGCTGGAAGTCTTATTTTTACGATCGTTGGAATGTAAAGGGTCAGAATCTTAATCTTCTAATACTGTGTTTTTAACAACATTTACACTTTAACATATTGAAAAATCTCATCTCTTTCTGTCAAGCAACATGACAACACAATTCAAATCAATCAGTGCAGCAGTATATTTAGGTATTTTAAACACAAATCAACCTGACTGAAATATTTTTTCACTTCCACTTCATTTCTTAAAACCTAGGAGTTTCTAACTTTTATGTTTCTTCCTTGAGCCTTTAGAGTTCAGTGGAGTCTCTCAGATGAATAATTCAGCATCATCAAAGACAGAATAGAAACAGAGGTTATGGGCCAGCATCCAGCACAGGCACTATGCTTTATGGCCCATTGCAAGAGGGGAAACTGGTACCCAAAGAAAACAGAAAGTTTGCAAATCGTCTGCAAGTATGGAGAGGATTAAATCATGCATCATCCTACAAAACTAAGTGACAAGCAACAGGAAAACATCAGAAAGACAGTTTTGTTTCCATGAAACCTTTGAGACTGAAGAGGAAATATTTTTCAGAATTTACCAATCTCACACAAAACACAGCCCAGGAGACAGAACACAGGGTGCAGGAGAGATTTCTCCTCCCAGAATAAATGGATTAGGTTCATCTCTGGGATGCAGAGAGAAAAAAAGAGAAAGAAGGGACTGTCGGGGCTTCCTCATTAACGACACCTTTCCTCAGTGTCACTCTTTGCTCCTTTTCTGTCCTCTTTACCTCTCATATGCCTCTGGGCTGCATGTCCCTGTGCCAGTTGTCCATCTGGGCCATGTGCATGCAGAAGCCCTGCCCAGCCCCTCCCCATGGCGGTCAATCAGCACTGGGACAGCACAGCCTCATGTTTCACATGTTAGGTAATTAAAAGCTCCTTAACCAGTTTTTTCTGTTTTCTGGACTAGATTTCCCCCTGATCCCAGATGAGGAGGGAGCTGGGCATATGGGCTGAACCACAATGATTTGATTCATGGGCTGAAATCATCATTGAACAAGTGTCACAACATGGCATTAGATTAAGAACTAAAGTGATGGGCTATAGTGAGCCTGTTCATTAGTATTAATAGAGCTTAATTAGGCACAAGCATGGTGTTGCAGGGAAATGTGAAGGTGGCTGCAGTTTCCACGGTGGGAAAAAAAGGTGTTATTCATTAAAGGTGAAAGAAGTCCCTAAGCTTCGAGACTGTCTCTGAACCCCAGTGTAATTTAGGTTTGGGACGTGGCCCTGCTGCCCCACTCACGAGAGCAAGCTAAAGACTGGATTGAGTTCAGGAGCCAGAAAAGAGGAGTGGTTCATCTAGACTAAAACCAGGCAATGAAACCAGGGAAAGTCCTACCCTGGCACAGGGAGAGCCATCCAGCTCTGGCCCATTATAATGGAGGAGATGACAGGTCAGATCTGCTCTTTCAGTCTGAGGGAAGGGGAGTCTGGAAAGAAGGGAGCTCCTGAAATCCATATGGGAAAGAGACAAAGGGACAGGAACAATAAGAGCCTGCAGGAGCAAATCTCCATGTGGCACAGGACCAGCAATGCAGGTGGCTTTGCCAGAACTGGGGCTATTTTGCAACCATAATAAATGTCCATGGATGCATTTGATGCTTTTGTAATTACTTCATTGGTTTCCTTATCTTCAGTATCCTCCCTCTTGCACCAGCTCACTTCCATTCATGCTGCTCTTTGCTTTATGGTTCTTAGGTCATTGTGCATCTCTCTCCATTTGGCAGCATTAAATTTTATTTACCATATGTCCCTTCTGCTACAAAGATGATAAAATCCTTTGGATTTTTGTTGTTACTGCTGCTAGCTCATTCAGCACTCACCTCAATTTAGTGTCCTCGGCAAGGGGAGCTGATTTGTTGTTGGTTTTCAGGCTAACAGAGTTCCAAGCAGGGACAATTGCCAGGCTGCACTGCAAACCTGCACTTGACTACTGTCTTTTTTTTAAAGCATTTTGCCAGACAGCATCCCCTCAGGAGGTCTCTAACACCTCCATGGTGGGAGAGAGCATCATATGGATCTTTGGCAAAAGGACCAAGAGAACTGCCAGGAAAACCCTTTGTGAATGGTTATTTTTCTTTTTTTATCCATATTCTGTCAAAAATATCTCCCCTTGTTGATTACACCAATCAAGACCATTATACCTGAGGTTAATGTGTGCTTCAAGCAGTCCATGACCACAAAAGAGTGGGAATAACATCCAGGGCCAGATGGACTTTGCCCTTATTGTGCTCCAGCTCAATGGGGTGGGCTGCCAAGGGAGGCACTGCTGGGCTGCAGGGCAAGCTGATACAAACTGGGATGAAAGGCAATGCACCTTTGGACATCAACTTATGGCAGCCAACGCCATGGAGTCAAGGAGCTCTGGCACGCTGCCTTCTGTTCCTACAGACAGAGATATATCTGAAGTTCAGGCTCTGCATTCACTTGATGAAGACAATCTCACCCACCTTTTACCAGTGCTCATACTTTTCTCCTATTATGTTTAAACTAAAATGCAACAGACCTCTTTAGCCCTCATGAATGAGTGAAATGCAAAATGCTGGTACATCGGGCTTTGCTTCTGCATGCAAATATATCTGGAAACAATGGCTTAAAATTGTTTCCACCTTCTGGCACATCAGGAGGTGATTTCAAGATCCTTTGCAGAATACTAATACTTCTAGAAGTCTTTTAATTTTCAGTCACTGAAGGGGCAGAGTTTGAGATGCAGCTCACTCTCCTTTTAACAAAATAATAATAATCTCTCACTTTCATAACATTTTTCAATTCAAAGGGTCTCAAACTGAGGCCCTCATCTTTCTGAGAATATCACACAGCCAGAGCCTGCAGCCTCAGCCAAGGCATGCTGAAATCAGGAGGGCTCTGCACGGACCACTGAGTCCATTTGCATGATTGTCTTGCAGGATAAGAGCTGAACTACCAGATCCCAGTCACCTTGCACTGGCTTTTTCTTCCCAGGAATGGCCTGTTTAACCAGTGCTGCTTCTGAAGTACAGCCCTTGCTGGATTAGGACACCGGAAACTGCAGCTCAGAACTGCCCCATGCAGTCTGGAGCACCTTTCCCATGTGACTGTGGATGCTGCTGCCTCTGCAACCCTGCATAGGGGTTCTGCAGTCCCAGGGGATTGTGCAGCTCCAGGAAGTTTGTGCAGCACCTGAGGGGCTTGTGCTACCCCTTTCTTCGCTGCAGTCACCTCCCCGACTTCACCTGATGCTGGCCAAGCCCTTCTGGGCCCCTGGCAAGGATGCCAAGGACAAGCAGAAGGGTTCAGGCAATGGTCCCATCTCTGCCAGGGCAGGACAGGGACCTCAGTGTGGCAGTGAGAGGCTCTGGTGCCACTGCCACCAGCCCACGCAGCTCTGCTGCTGCCCCAGCCACACCTAAGCCCCCCAAGCCTCTGCTGCTGATTTGTGGTGAACCAGACTTGAAAAGAGCTCAAATTAAAGGTAAGTAATTTCCTTTTTTCCTACCTTGAAATTCTTATCGATTTCCTACCTAAATAGAAATTCCCATTGATTTCATGTCTGTTCATATTAGTATGTTACGTTGTCACCTTTTGTTTGCAATATTATGTTGTTTTCCACGTTTGGGAGCCTTTTTGGAGAGGCCATGTCCCTGCGACGTGCCCACCCTCACGCCCCGTGCCCGTGCCAAGCTGGCTGCAGGGGGGAGCAGAAGGGTACCCGCAGCCTCAGGATGGGCTTAACTCCTATCCAGATGCTGGTGCCAAACCCTGTTCCTCTCCTGAGAGCGCCTCTGCGGTCTCCCACGACCATGTGTCACGTCCAAGCTAGCACTGGTGAGCCCACTGGTGAGCTCACATCACAGCTCCACCGGCTTTGCAGGGGTTATTTTTCTAACATTTCCTCATGAAAGCTGTTTTCTGTTTAGAAACCCTGTAGCTAACAGCCTGTTGTGGTCCTCACATCTCTGCTGGTCAGACAAGTATCTTCCCTCTGTCCCCAGCGTCCTCTATTTCTCACACCTCACTGAGCAGGCACCACTGCGCCGAGACCTCTGACCGAGTTGTCAAGGTGACGGGTGCTGTTATCCTAAAGTAGTTATTTCACATACATGGTATTTTGTCCCTTGCTTTTATTGAAATACAGAGGAGAGACCAATTATCTTCCTAATGGTTTGCACAGCTTCCTTCTTCCTTCAAATGGGAGTTAATGATGAAGGCTTTCGGCAGGGTGTTTTTCTTGCATGGGGAGCACTTGGGTGTCCCCTGCTTTCCTGGGGTCCAGGGACACAGGGCAGCGCCTCTCGCTTGCTCAGCTGAGCTCTCCTTGCACAGCCATTATCACCAATTCTCTCCTCCCTGCTAAACTCCTGTAAAATTAAAAATTTTCTCTAAAAATGTTTAAACCTGCAGGGCTCCCCAGAGGGCACAGCCTGGGAAGGGAGGGCTGTGGGGCTCATGCTGCACCCTGACCGTACGGCTGCTGATGCCGGTTTGCACAGCAGCAGGTACGGCTTGTCCCATATCTCCCTCCTGGGAAGAGGAGCATTAAAATGCTGATATTATGCCAGTCTTAAGCCAAGTAACGAAGAAGAGGCACTTTTCTGCAGCAGCTCAGTTCCTTGCTGAAGTGTGCCAGGGGAACGGTGAGAGTGGCAGCCCTCATGCCAGAGCACAGTTAAAGGTTGGTGTGTAAATACATCCAGGAATGGGTGGATTTCCCTCCCCACCACTCCCTTCTGCTGAGCACACACTCCCACAACGCACAGGACAAACCTCTTCCCACCCAATTCAAGCTTCATCCCCCAATTCCTGCCCTGAGAGAACCCAGAGCACGGCAGTTCCAGCATGAGCACTGGGAAGGGGCTGCCGACAGCTCCTCTCCTCACCAGCGTTATTATTGATGTGATGCGTCTCGGTGGATTAGTAACGGATGTGGTATAAGCCAGAGGGTTTCTTTTGCCTTCAAGCCTGCATTACCCCGTCAAGAACAGAGGTTTCGCTGGCACCTGATAAGTCACATAAAACAGATAAATACTTGGGAGATACTGCATTTGAACACAATCGGTCTTGGCAGTGACTTGATCTCCGTGTAACAGCCTGGCATGTACCTGCGGGTTTTCTTTTTGCAGGGCAAATGCAGGTTGTGCTGGAACAGATACAGATTTGAATTATGTAAGGCAGGAAATTCTACCTCTCTGTATCCTGCTCTGAGAGGAACCTGCAGTTCCAGCACCACAGACCCATGGAAGCGGGGACATGAACTCAGGTGCTGCTGAGGCTCATTGCTGCACAGCATGGGATTTCATCCCTCCCTGCACCAGGCTGATCCGGGTGCTGTGGCATCCATATTTTAATCCTTTTCCATGCTGGGACATTACAGCAAAATCCACCTGCAGATTGTTTATCTTGTTTTGTTGTGAATAAAGATGCGGCCTTTAACTTCCCATGAATGTAGCAGTTCAGTTAATGTCTGGGCAACAGAGGGAGGGGATGGGGGCATGGCAGTGTTAATGGGAGAACAGCTCATTTATAGTTCCAGCATGCTTTATGACATCAAAAGAGCATTGAGAGAATGCTTGGGATAATGTTAATTAGCGCTCAGAAATAAATGCTTTGCTTCCTCATTAATTGTTATCACTTTGTTGTGCTCATTAGAAAGTGATTCCTAGCAAAGAGCTGCTGAAGGTTGTGCTGCTTTGGGGGAGGACACTGGCATCCCCAACCCAGACGTGGGGGGTGAGGCAGGGGCTGCCCAGAACAGGGCAGTGGGACATGGGATGCTTGGTAGAGCAGCATGGGTGTTGGGAGGGCTGCAGCACCAGGTGATGTGTCCCAGCACAGGCTGATGAAAAAAACCCTGAGAAAAGTGAAAGGTGCCTTGAGTAGGTCTTCACACCACCCTCCCCTGCCCCAGCAAGGAACTGCTCCCTTCTCTGTCAAATTTTCTTGCCTCAGCTGTTTCTGTAGATGATGTGAAAATACACTTTGGAAAACTGAATAACAAAACTAAAGCATAAATCCTTTTAAAAATAAGTCAAAGACCAAAATGCTAATAAGGCTGGGATGGGAATAAAATACAGGCGCTTTTGGTAAAGTAGAACAAAAATAAAGGAGGCCCACAAAGAGAATAGCAAATTAAAAACAAGTTTAAAAAGAGGAACAGAGAAGAGATTCAAAACAACTAAAGCAGAACACCCTTGGAGAGAAGCCTTTCATGTGGTGATGCATGCCTGGCCCTCAAGGCTGTCTTTGGAGCCCCCCCTGGTGCCCCCCCTGGATTGAGCAGGGGGTCGGTTCCTCAGCCACAGCCCTGCCCAGCCACAGAGCACCCTCCAGTGGGATGGTACCAGCCCTTAAATCACGTTCAGGGTAAAAACTTCGAAGGCTTCTGTTTGCCAACAGACCGATAGATCCTGCTGCCATCAAAAACCACCTCAGCGAGAGAACCTTGGGGCAGCAATCCTCACCATTTCCATCTCTTTCCCTGCATTTTTCCAAGTTACTTGGCAGACAAGGAGGAGTGGGCAGGGGACCCAGAGAACAAACACAGGAAGGTGAGGCAA